>NC_037677.1:76351764-76651536 GCF_003255815.1 Theropithecus gelada | reverse complement strand
GGTTCAGACGATTCTCCTGCCTCAGCCTCCTGAGTAGCTGGGATTACAGGCACCCACCACCACGCCCAGCTAATTTTTGTATTTTTAGTAGAGACAGGGTTTCACCATGTTGGGCAGGATGGTCTCGATCTCCTGACCTTGTGATCCACCCACCTTGGCTTCCCAAAGTGCTGGGATTACAGGCATGAGCCACTGTGCCCAGCCAAAATATGAAAGTTTTAACTGAGAAAACAACATCTATGTAAGCAGTTAGTTTGATTTGGCCTAATGATTATAGCATTCAAATGAGTAAAATAAGTTCTTGCCTAGGTTAATTAAGCCATCTTTTTGGCTCTGATAATTACTGCAAATTGTGGTGATAAACTGTTTGGGGCACTTTGGCTTTTTCCTATACAGTGCAATCTATGCTGTAATATAGTAATCAATAATTGGTAATGAAATAACCATAGACAAATGCTTAACTTGAAACTTCTAGAAAAAGACAGATACAATGACAATATCAATAAGATGAATCCCTTTGGAAAATAGTTATTGTTACCACACACATTTCAATTTTGTGTATTTAATTTCTACTAATAACCAACATCTATTTTTTATTTATGACACATGACACATAAGGCTATTATTTTTTTGAGAGAGAGTGCCACTCTGTTGCCCAGGCTGAAGTGCAGTGGTAACAATCTTGGCTCACTGCAACCTCCACGGCCGGGGTTCAAGCAATTATCAGGCCTCAGCCTCCTGCGGAGCTGGGACTACAGGTACTCACCAACATGCCTGAACAATTTTTGTATTTTTAGTAGAGACAGGGGTTCCCCCATGTTGCCCCAGGCTGGTCCTGAACTCCTGACCTTAAGAGATCCACCCACTTAGGCCTCCCAAAGCTTTCATATTACAGGCATGAGCCACTGCAACCAGCCTCCATTGAACATTAATGCTTTTCTTAAGCATTAATCATTAAGGCTTTTCTTAAAGATCCTTAAGGCTTTTCTTAAGTTTTCTAGCATAGAAGTGAGTATTTTAACCATAAAAGTATCATTTTAAATGCAAATCTAATGAACTGGACTATCATCTTTGACCCATAAGAAAATTAAGTGAGAGAAAATGTTTTGAGCAATATATTTTATTATTTATAAAATATTTTAATACTCAAAATTCTCACTATATGCAAATAGGCTTTCTGATAAACCTGTGTTTTACCTCCTATAAAGCTGATCAAGTAACACCCAATGTCAGTTGAGATGGGATGTGGTGACTGGGGAGATGAATGAAGAGAATGTCAGATTCTCTTTGTAATTCACCACTCCCCTAGAGGGACATTTGTAAATTCCATGTCTTCTAAAATCTAGCGATAACTCTTAAGGCAAATGCCATTTTGTGTTATAAACAATGGGTGCTATCTGAGCACCAAGTCTTTAATCAGACTGTCTTCATTGATAATTGAACCTTTTCACCATACCTTCTTAGAATATCTAATATCATTTCAGAATAACAAATGTACTTTCTCCTACACATTGAACTGTCACTCCAAGAAAACTAAAACTACTTCGGAGTATTACAATTATTTCTTTTACTCATGACCTGGAATAAATAATATTTAACCAATATAAATTAATGAGTCATATTTTTAATTTACTTTAAAGAAGATGAATATTCATTAAAAAAAACTTCTGGGAAGATATTATTTAGAGCAAGCATTCCAGGAATCTCTTCTTCTATATTCCCATTAAAATACACATTAATAATAAAAATAGTCTCCATGTCTTAAAACTTACTATATTAACAGGCACTATGATAGATACAACATTTTTTTAACTCATTTAATTCTTACAACAGCCTTTTGAAAGAATGAAACTGAAAGTCTTGGATATGAACTTCCTAAAGTTACTGAGCTACAAAATGGCAAAGCTGGGATTTTGACCTAAATCTGTCTGACACCAAAGTCTAATTGCTTAAAGCATGCAAGCAGAAAAACACTAATTGGCTTGAAAGTTAGTACCAAGCATAAACAATATTCAAGCTCCAGTTTCCATTTATAATGATTAAAGTATAAATGAAAACAAATTTTCAAAATTCTAAGATAAATCCAGACCTTTAAAATTAAAATGTTGAATGACATTGAAATGCTTATTGTATTTTAAAACCTTACATGCTGAGTCACATACAAAGACAAGGTATATATCACCATCAGAGCAGTATATATTTGCATTATACAGAAATAAATATCTAAGATAATAACAAAACTCTTCCTCAAGAATATTTTAAACTATTTAGAAAGAAATAAAATCAGAGAGTGAATTTCTGATGCACTTTCTGCCTTAAACCTCTTCTTAACTTGGAGGTGAAAGAAAAACCTTGTGACCAAAAACTAAGAAGTCAGCAGTTCCTACAAAATTAGTTTCATAAGAACTCAACTTCACATGAATGACATTGTTGTTAAATGACATCTCAAAGTGACCTGTTGGATCTTAAGATGTATAATTGTTCCACACAAATGTTTCAAGTAATAGAAGCTCTCAAAGTGCAGTATTTTATTGTTATAGTTAAAATGACTATATATTATATCACTAAATCAAGGAAATTTAGAAGTGACAGGAGGCACTGCTGATAACTATGTCAGAACAAAAGTGAAATACGGTTGTCGTGGGCAAACCAGGGCATATGGCCACCCTAAAGACATCATGTCTACAGGAGACACAATAGCTAAAGGATTATATATCCCCAGTGATACATGAGCAGGACAAGAAAAGAAATGAAACCAAGATAAAATAGATTGTTAATTAATATAATTTTAAAAACAAAGAACTAAAACATTTTCTCCTTCTGTTATAGCAAGATAAGCTCCTGCTGGAACTATCATCCTGCAAATAACAACTACAATTTATATAGCAACTGTAAATTACGAGCGGAGGGGAACTACCTGAAGGCCCTAGGAGTTATAAAAGATACATTTGGAAGAAGAATCAAAACTTGAAAGAAGGGTATGCCACCAGAAAGCCTTTCCTATTTTTGCAGCTTTTTTGCATGAGGACTGCAAGGTTGGTGGCTACATAGAGTGGCTACAATGCTAGGGGGAAAAAAGTCTGTCTTCTGGGTATGTCAGAATTTGGAGCAATACCTTGATGGCTACAAAGTGAAGGGACAATCTCAGGAAAAAGCAAGCTAGAAAAAGTAAACCCAAAAAAGGAAGCAGCAAATATTGTTTATAAACACCGTACAAACCTTTTCCAATGAAGAAACCTGCAAGCATGGGACAGGAGTCCAACTAAATTAACTTGATCTGATATTTGAGCTGCTTCTGAAAACAGGTAATTTGCAGTTAAAGTTGAACCAAGTTGTTCCTATTGAAACAACTATCAGCACTCGGCAAAGAAATACAAAAAAAAAACCTATTGACATGTCATTCACAATGTCCTGGATAAAATACAAAATTATTTGACATACAAGGAATCAGACAAATGTGACCTACACTCTAGAACATGGGTCAGCAAATATTTCTCTGTAAGGGATTAGATAGTAAATATTTCAGATTTTGCCAGCCATTTAGGGTCTCTGTAAAATATACATCTTCTTTTTAATAAATATTTACAAATTAAAAATATTTCTTGGCTCACTTCAATAAGCCACAAACTATGGTCCACAGGTCAAATCTAACTTACAGTCTGAATTTTTAATTTCCTAGGATCTGAATGATTTTTACAATTTTAAAGAATTATTAAGAATAATGTGTGAGAGAGATATATGTGGCATGGAAAACTAAAATATTTTCTATCTGACCCTTTACAGAAAAACTTTGCCAAACCTCTAGAGCAAGGGTTGTCAAACTATGGCCTAAGAGACAAATCTAGCGCATCACTTGTTTTTATAAAGCTTGTGTGTTAAGAATTGTTTTTAGGTTGCAGTCCACAAATAAATCAACATTCACATATAACAGGTATAGGATATTATCAATTCTAGTACCATGTTTTTAATTCTTAAAGACATATTTAAAATTTTATTGCAAAAATGGGAACCAATAGAATCTAGCTTGATTTTTAAATCAGTAATTTCTTCAGTTAATTGCTCAATAGCCAAGAGCCAAAGACTCTCATCTTTAGCAATTACTATAGAAAAAAGAGTTGTAAAAATGATTGTTCATTGCTCAATGATGAAATCTTCTCACAATATAATGAATTGTCAAACAGCTGAATTATAACGTTGAAATTGGAAAAATAAAGTACTTTCATCATCGTGCAATAGTTAAAACACAAACGAGCAACCTTTTTATTGTATAATTTATTTGTAGTAAAAAAAAAAACATTATTTTTGTATGGTAAAAGTAATGCCATGGTTTGGGGGTTTGTTTGTTTGTTTGTTTTGTTTTGTTTTGTTTTTTGGTATGGTGAAAGTAAAAGCTGCTACCTACTAAAATTTGCATTCATTCTTTCAAAATACTTGAGTGAATTGTCCTAAAAGTCCTGATGCTTATTTTCCTAAAATGCTAAATCATTGATCTCATTGTTCTCAGAACCACATACATAGTTCCATCTATAGCAACATTCTTTTGCCTTATTTGGTTTTATTATTCTATACAGGTTGGAAAGTGAACCAACAAATAAACAAACAAATTATTGATAAATGAATAGACGCATGGAAACAAATAGAAAAAGGATTTTCACTACAATAATACCTTCACAAGCCTTACAATGTACATTAAGGGGTAAAAATAGTCCTAATAGGTGAAAATTAGATAGATAGATGATAGATAGATAGATGATAGATAGATAGATAGATAGATAGATAGATAGATAGATGATAGATTAGATAGATAGATAGATAGATAGATAGTGCATAGATACATAGTAGATAGATAGCAAAGAGGTGCTAGACAAATAGATTGATTGATTGATAGAGAGACAGATTCATATAATATAAAGATGTGTTTTCTAGCAGCCAAAGGTAGATGGTTCAGATTAAATAAGCACCAATAGTGAACCAGTTACATCGTCATGGTATATTCCTCGGTTTCATCATCTCCCACCAGGAAATTTAGGACACAGACACACACAAGGAGTTTAGGAGTGGAGGTTTAATAGGAAGACGAAAAGAGAAAGACAAACAGTTCCCTCTCTAGAGAGAGAGGGGTATCTGAGAGGAAAAGACCAGATGGTGATGGATGCACCAGATTTTATAGTCCAGGTGGAAGAGGTGGGACCCGATTTACATAGGGCTCACAGATTGATTTGATCAAGTGTGACATTTACATAGTGCATGGGGAAGGTTGGTTGCCCCACCCTAATCTGATTATGCAAATGGGCTTTCCAGTTGATCGGTGCCATCTTGTCTGCTCCTTACTGTACACATGGCTGACAAAGAGAAGGGAAGATGGTGCAGCTATCTTGAACATGATTGACACAACTGCCAGTATCTATGTCTGCAGCTCGATTTTACAGGCTGCTCTTCATTAGAAAGGAAAATGATTAGGGGTTACTTTTTATCAAAAAGAAAACTTTACCAAAGACTTCTGTACCATATCTGCCTAAGTAATTTGCTTTTAATTCCTGTATCATTCTCCCCTCTGGAGTGGTAATCCTAACTACTGTTAGTGGGTGTTGGACAACAACTCTTTCTGGCCACTTCCTGCTGAAAAGAGCCATTATGTGGGAAACAGCATCTAGAATTCCTCTTGGGGTCGATCAGGGTCCTTGGAAGAAACACATATCCATGTGTGGTTCTGTCTGCAGCACCATTTGGAGTTTGATTGCTGTCAGCTATTCTGATGGGTTGTAACAATGGTTTGCCTCCACCAGATATTGAAATGTTAATATAAAAGTAACATTTATTTTAGGGTAAGTGGAATTAGATTAGAATGGTTAGAGTTACGTTAGTGTTAACCTTGGCTAAATCTTTCCTGCGATTATTAACCCCTTAATGACTTCTGCAGACCATCTAAGACATGCTTAAACCTTCTGACTTGTCCTAAACATCCCTCTTTTAAACAACCAACTATTCTCTTTAGGACAAGTATTGACCACATGAGATCCTTTCTTTTATAAAATCTCTTTCCTTTATAACCTTCTCTCCATAGCCAAGCTGTCACATATTACCAAACCCAATAAGATGTTCTAGGCGATTCAGTGATAGTAAAATTTTCAGGCTTCCTTTTTGTTGGTTACTATTATCCTAGCTATAAAGATAATAATTAAGCAAAACATGATAGCAATAGAAACAGTCTGTCCAACATTTCAGTTCGAAGGTGCTCCCATGTAAAGTTCTACTACAAATAATAGATTGAGTATAGCAATTACTGCAAGGGAGATGTAGTATATTATTTCCATCTAAAATTTTACTTGCCAAGATACAGAATTTCCCTTTGGGAAGTCTATGAAGTTCCTTGGTTTTATTTTCCCAAACAAAGAAACATCTGGGTTATGGGCATCCTACTCACTTTCATTATCTGGCAGAGTTTGTGGGATAATTGCCCAGAACTAGCATACTAATCCAGATTTTTACATTACTCATCTTTTTTTGTTTATTGCAAGCTGCGGGAGATCATGTAAAACTGTTTAGTGATCTCAAATACATGTTGCACTGTTAACTCTTAGCAACTTTTACTTTTGGTGAAAAACCTTGTAAGCGATTTTAATTATGTATCAGCTGTGGAGCCTAGGACCCAGACAGAAGTGCAGATAAGTTCTGACTCCTTCAAGCTTCTAACTCCATGTGTCCCAGACCGTACCTATCTGTAAAGCAGGCAGTATACAACCTTGGGACACTTAGCAAACCTAGTATCTAAGTTGTATGATTTAGACCACCTATTTGCATTTTGATGACACTTGTATTTTACCAATAATTCTTAAGACTATTTTCATTTCTTAAAGATTAAAGTCATATGAACTAAAAGATATTTAAGTGCTTATTTTTTCTTAAGTCAATCCATTAGAACTCTTTAAAGACATTACACACAACATATATATAGTGACACAAACAGAAGATTCAGCACTTATAAGATTTTTCATTTGCCAGTTCCTTAATCGGATCATTGGTTTCAGGGTGGAGTCGTTGAAGGAACAGGGCCAGGAAAGCATGCATTTCTAGGGCATAATAAGCAGGCACAGCTGAAGTCAAAGACAGATCCCTAAAATTAAGAGTGCCATTATATACTGGATCTTGGATCACCAAAATGAGGGAGATACTATGGGAGAAGACAATGCAGTGTTTCTACCATGCACTTCATTGCAAGGCAACCCAAGGTCAGTTGGCTTATTGTGTAATCAGCCCATCCCTCATGGGAGTCTCATCTCTTGACCAGGGCGGGGGATTGGGGGTTGTTCCCATATTTTTCAGGTGGCTAAGATCATACTTCTGTTTCAAATGTGAATGCGAATGAATTCAAATTCAACTTCATATTTCCTACTTGGTTGTTACACACTATAGCTCTCTCATAATGTGATGTAATTTGATACCTCAAAACTAAAAACTGTCAGATAACACAATGCAAAACAGAACAGAACCTTTGATTTTGAGAGGGAACTATCTACTTTTAATTCCTGTGGTTTAATGAGGAAAACAGAGGTTTTTGTTTGTTTTTCTTTCCAAGGAGTCTCAGGCACCAGAAGTTATCTTAGGGCCTCTCTTGTGTGCATTAAGAGTGGCAAGACAAAAAAGTAGAGAAAAATTATTCAGTTAACTGAAAAGAAAAAAAATCTTTTTCTGGAAAAACAAGATCCAAGAAGAGAAAAACAAAGGCCTTTTAAATATCCCTATAACTTGAATGTCTACTTTTAATTAAGCTGAGCACTCTTTAAGAAAATCATTTTGAATCCCTTGTTACTCTACTCTAGCTACACCAAGCTGTTAAGATTCTCAGCTTTTGAACTGAAAAGTTCAATAGCTCAGAGGTGAAACCAACAAGGTTTAATTAAGTTATGATTTAATCACGAGTATACAAGGTATTTTCAAAGGGATGATAAGCAGCTTTTGAAACTGTCATTGCAAAATTGTGACTGACACAGTGAAAGAGATCCAACCCAATCAACTTCATTTTGTTTTCAGCCCCCAAGCCGCTCTTGTCCAACCCCGTGCATAGGCTGAACCAATTTGGGGAGGAGCTTGGTTTAAAGTTCATAGTTCAAAACAAAAATTATAACAGCCCCTTTCTAAGACGTACTTCCCTCCTATCTAGGGACCAGATCAAGAAACTAGCCACAAAATTAAAAACCATGGCTTAGGCATAATGTAGGTGGAGGCTACAAGATTTTGACCCTCCCTTAACTGCTCTCAAATCACTGTTTATTTTGTAAACTTGCCCTTGGTGGAGTAGCTGTCCCCACAGAGATCAATAAATTGACTTATCTGATTTTGTGGCCCTCACCCAGAAACTGACTTAGCACAGGAAGACAGCCACCATTGTAAAAGTATTGCCACGTGGTTTCAGGTCATGTTCCTAAGAACATGAAACAAGATGGTGGCCTGTAGTCAAGTTTGTTACTGACCATTTTTTTGGGCTGACTTGAATGGAAGGCTTATGGGGTCCTGGGTCTGCATCCCAACCTAAGATACCCTTTCTTATGACAGAACCATATAGAAAGACACACAAGGCACACCAGATTGGCTACAGCTTAAGACCAACCTCATGAATCTTTTTCATTAATTAAAACTTTACAGAGAATGTAAACAATGATCCTTATTATCCCTTTTACCAGTTTGCACAGGGAAAGAGAACACGAAAGCCCCACTGGTAAGAAATTTTTACCTTTTTGCCAGCATGTCAGTCTTCTGTGTTCCCCTCCCCCCAGCTCAACTCTGAGCCAAACACGTTAAGGTTTGAGAAAATTAGTTTTTCCCAATTTGCTTGAACATTATAAAGGAAGGAATAAAAGCCATTTTAAACCATGAAAGAAGGAAAAACACCACAGAAAAGTCTGGGGATTCCAATTAGGGTTGTCAAGAGGTGCTGCCTCTCTTCCTATAGGGAATTATGTTTCCTTTGTTTCTTTGCCTTCCCGCTATTCTCTTTTCCCTTTTGGCCTACTATAGGAGACATATTGCTCATCTCCTAAATTCTCTCCTCCCCGCAGAGCTTCCTATTTTTCCACAGCAGTTAGGGTTTGGCTTAGGAGCAGCTTAACATACCTTCATGAGAGATTAAACAACTGAGTTAAATTTTGAAAAGCTTCTATGAAATTATCAGGGTCATCAGAAAATTGGCCAAGGTCTCCCTTTATTTCCTGAGGTCCTGTTATGAGAAAGAAACTTGAGGAGGCCCCAAATAAGGGGGATTCTCAGATGGTTACCCCAGAAGTTGTTTCTTTAATTTTGGAGAATCATTCTCTATAGGCATGTGTGATATGACTGCTAAAACAGCTGGGTTGATTGTGCAATGCTTGCAAAGATCTTGTAAGAAGGCCAAGCCCTTGTGGAAAAGAAAATGAGCCACTTTTTCTTCAAAGTCTCAAGGTCAAAGGAGTCCCCCTGCTTCAGACTGCACTCTAAGAGTGCAGACTGAAGATAGTCTGTTTCCTATCAAGAAAGAGAAGCAAGAAAAAGGCATCCCTCTTACCATCTCCCTTTTGGTGTGACCCAGGGTGGAGAATACAATGGGGATGTCCCCCTGCTGTTTTCCCTCCTTGGTTCCTGGGTCTGGGCACCTTCTTAAATATACTACCAATGGTTGCAGGTGTGACCCCAGCCATGGAACCAGAGGAACTAAGCAATCAGGATTAGTCATGCTTATCTACGCGACTCTAGTCCTCCACCTGTAGCTTCCCTTTGACTTCCTAGACTTGTGTGACCTGCCTTGCTCCTTGAAAAAAATGGATCTCAGGAGAGACTATGTGACAGTTGCATTTGTGCAACTGTTGCACTTCCCTCCTTAATAGAGGAAGTGTGCTGTTTTGAGCTCTATATCTTGCTATTATGGTTTGTGCCAAAGCATTTACCTTTAGAGAATGGTTCTGGTTAACTTCTAAACCTAAAATCCCCTTACTAATTAGCTGGAGATTTTAATTCCAATTGGAGGCAGAATACCCGCCTTACAAGTATGTAGTGACCGAATGGTCCATTTTCCTGCTGATGGTACAGTATTGAGACTAAAATTTGGCTTCGTAGGACATTTTACTCCTAGTCATTGAAGGCAGAATTTTCTGGTTTACAGAAGCAACATAAAGCCTGCTTTCTAGTTGAGAGGTGCAAAAAGGGGAGCATATTGGGAAGCTAGGGTGTTTCAGTAAAGGACTGACAATGTGACTCATGGAAAGGATCCTTATTCCACTAGGTGGTGGCATTGACCTGGAAATCCATGTGCTCCTCAGCCCAAGGGCAGAGATTGATGCTCACTGTGAAGGGGGACACTCTGTTTCTAGAAAATCACAAAGTCGCCTTCCCTTGAGCTATGTCAGCAGTAACTATGACATTCCCTGAACTTGCCCAACAAGATTACTTCCTTGAACTGTAAAACTTCCCGCACATTGCGTACACAGAGAAAATAAGACATATGACAGTCATGGAGAGGAAAGGAGGATATTACAGTAGGAAAATTAGAGATCCTGTTGCTGACACCCCATCAAGAAGTCAGAGGTTAGTACAGAAGCCTTTGAATAACACCAGGGGGTAGCCCCAGGTAGAAATCCTCAGTTTTCCCAGGACGTTTTCCAGCCCCACGTGATGGCTGTCTTACATGAAACGAAGTTGGTTCAAACCTGGCCAACATGCCCAGCAACCTATTGGTGCTGGGGTAGTCGCCATGTTCTACCCAGTAAGCCTGTACCCCAAGTCTCGTAAGGCTCGCAGCCATGCTGATTATTTTTAAATGGCTGAAGGGGGCCCGGTACTTGGTTTGATTTCATTGCACAATGGATGTCAAGAGCCTCAAAATGAAAGGGCAAAGTTGGGGTCCGTTCCTCTATTCACTGTTTGAATGAATGTTGTACCTGGTATCCCAGACAAGGTCCCCAACATGAAGCAGCTACATTATCTGGGGTATATACACTAGTGTTCATTGTCTCATGCCAGAATAATTTAGGACATGGACACACATGAGGAGTTTAGGAGTGGAAGTTTAATAGGAAGAAGAGAGGAGAAAGAGAAGCAGCTCGCTCTCTATAGGAGGTGGTGTCTGATTTACTTAGGGTTACAGATTGGTTCAATCAGATGTGATGTTTACATAGCACACAGGGGAAGGCCAGTTGCCTCACCCTAATCTGATTATATGAATATACATTCCAGTTGATCAGCACCATCTTGTCTACTCCTTACTGTACATGTGACTGACAAAGAGAAGGGAAGATGGATCCACTATCTTGAACATGATTGGCACAACTGCTGATATTTATGTCTGCAACTCAATTTTGCAGGCTGTTCTTTGTTAGAAAGGAAAATAATTTGTGGCTACTTTTTTATTAAAAGAAAAACCTTACCAAGGACTTCTATACCTTCACAATCTTCCGAAATAATTTCTTCTTAACTCCTGTATCAAATAGAACATTTCTTGTCACTATAGATAGGTTACAATCAAGACCCTGGTAAAGCCAAATTAGACGGCTTATTTTTCTTATTTATTTATTTTTTATTATTATACTTTAAGTTCTAGGGTACATGTGCACAACGTGCAGGTTTGTTACATATGTATACTTGTGCCATGTTGGTGTGCTGCACCCATCAACTCGTCAGCATCCATCAACTCGTCATTTACATCAGGTATAACTCCCAGTGCAATCCCTCCCCGCTCCCCCGACAGTTTATTATTAAATCAGTGTTTATCAAACTTTGATGGACACCATGAAAAATCTGTAGAGATTATTAATAAAAACGATATCAGTATTCTTAGCCCAGAAAATCTGATTTAGCAGAATTGGGCAGGGTTTGGGTATCTCTGTTTCTTCTATTTTCCTACTGGTGCTGAAGTAACCTAATGTTTGAAAAATATTGATTAGAGACAATGTTATATTTGGTGTATAGTTGTGTAGTTGGTGGAGCTTTTAAAAACAATATAGATGCTTAGACATCACTCCATAACAACTGAATCAGAATCTCTGAGTGTAAGGTCCAGAAATCCACATTTAATGTGTGCCCTCAAACTACCATTTTATAAGAACTAAAAAGTACTTACAAAATTTATATTTTAAAATTTTGTATTTGTTTCGACTTCAGGGTTCAGGGAGGCACATTCAAGAATCTTGTATTATAAGATAATATTTTACAAATAAAAAAGAATTTTCTGTACTGGCACTTTCTAAACAATGTGTGATACATAACTCTAACTTTCAATACTTAATGGAATATCTATCAGATTGTTTTCAGTTCTGCAATCACCTCACATCTTTCAGCTGCTCAATCAGTCAGCGCAGCTTGAAGATCAAAGGAAAATTCTGCACAAGATCAACCTTGTGTAGAAGGGTATTCCTTCTGCTAAAATACGTCTTACAAATGTATTGATTTCCTAAAAAGATCAGGTGAAAACTGCATCAATTTTACCAACTACAACAACTTAAGAAGTACAAGAGTACGTCTAGCTTGTATTTTAAAAAACCATATCTGCTTTGTATTATCTCAATTCACAGATCTATACATATGTGAGAAAATTGAATTTCTCTTCTTATTCAGTTTCATCAGTGAAAAAAAAAATTCTCTCGCTTAAGACTGAATATTTTACAAGTCTAACAAATTGTCAGTTTAGCTTCAGGTTATTTTGATCAACTCCTAGGTAGGAGAGGTAATCAAATTTTGTTTCATTGTCAAGTTTATTGAGAAGAGTTCCAAGTCATTGAAGACATAAGGAAAGGAGAGGTTAAAGAATATAAAAGTATCTGGTCACAATTTATGAGCAGAGTCAAATAGTTGGAAATTGACTGCAGTTATTGTAAAAGGGATTTTATTGATATTTTAAAATCATATTTTAATGAACAAAAAATTACAAAAAATCACATTATCCTTTATTTATCATGCAACAGATACTTTCTAATCTTCAGCTCCCTGGTGTTTATTCAATTATGTAGTATGGATAGGATCCTTTCTGTATTATTAGTCATAAAATTAAGTACTCAATATATTATACAAATTCATAGAGCTAGCTATTCAACTTTTCAAGTTAAATATCTGCCTTAAAAATTTAAAAATTAAAATCTAAACTCTAGAACATATTTTTAATACAGGTGATAACCACCTTAACTGATAACCACCTCAGCAAAACATGTAACAGCCTTTGGCAACAATCACAATATATCCATATGTTCATTGACCATAGTTCATAGTTACGTCACACTGTTTCTTTGTGAAAAGAAAAAAAAATACCCATTTAAAAAAACTATAACTATGTGAGTTACTGGTAAATTAGAACATTCATAAAGAAACAAAATTTCAACAATATGCTGGAATAAGTTGGCATAAAAGGATAATCTTCTTGCTGAAACAACAGAAAACAGTAATTACAAAATATGAGTTAGTAACATTAAAGAAATCACTCTGCTCAAAAGAAATAAATTCAGAAGTCATTTGCATGTGCCAGAGCCAAAAAGTGAACAGAAGGTAAGAAAGGTAAGCAGCTGTCAAGCTCAAGGCAGTTCCTAGGGCAGCAGATCCTGGACAAAGGGCTGAAGGATGAGTTTGAAGGCCAAGATTGGATAGATGTGTCCTCAGATCTGAAGCAGATAGAGGAATCAAGAGGAGCCATTGTGTAACTCAAAAAGCTTCTAAGGACTGCAAAGTCTACAAATTGTAGGGCACAAGTAGTAAGGAATCAATAGTCAAGGTATATAGAAAGAAAACCAGAATGGTGGAGACATAAAATTATAAAGCATATACAAAACCATCCTAACACTAAAGAGAGTTAACTAATAAAAGAAAAGTGAATTATAGAAATAACACCTTCAAGAACCTACAAAATGAAAACTATTTTACAGTGATTATAAAATAAGAATAGAACTTATAAACTGATTGAAGCGATAACATAAGGAATAAATACATGAAGAACAAAACTGTTTAAAAAATGAAATACTGGTTTGCAAAACAAATATTTTATTTTTAAAAACAACTTTATTATAGTACTTTATATGTCATAAAATTTACCTATTTCAAGTGTACAAGTTAGCCATTTTTAGTAACTTAACTGAACCATTATGGTAATGATGAAACTGAGAGGTGAAGCCAGCTGGACTTCCTGGGTTGAGTGGGGACTTGGAGAACTTTTCTGGCTAGCTNCTAAAGGTTTGTAAACGCACCAATCAGCGCTCTATGTCTAGCTAATCCGGTGGGGACTTTGAGAACTTTTCTGTCTAGCTAAAGGACTGTAAACGCATCAATCAGTGTTCTGTGTCTAGCTAAAGGTTTGTAAATGCACCAATCAGCACTCTGTAAAAATGGACCAATCAGCACTCTGTAAAATGGACCAATCAGCAGGATGTGGGCAGGGCCAAATAAAGGAATAAAAGCTGACCGCCCGAACCAGCAGCAGCATTCTGCTCAGGTCTGCTTCCAGACTCTGGAAGCTTTGTTCTTTTGCTCTTCACAATAAATCTTGCTGCTGTTCAGTGTTTGGGTTCATACTACGTTTATGACCTGTAAGACTGCAAAGATCTGCAGCTTCACTCCTGAAGTCAGCAAGACCACAAACCCACCAGAAGGAATAAACAACTCTTTAAGAGCTGTAACACTCACTGCAAAGGTCTGCAGCTTCACTCCTGAAGTCAGTGAGACTACGAACCCACCAGGAGGAACAAACAACTCCGGATGCGCCACCTTTAAGAGCTATAACACTCACTGCAAAGGTCTGTGGCTTCACTCCTGAAGTCAAGCAAGACCATGAACACACCAGAAGGATGAAACTCCAGACACATCTGAACATCTGAAAGAACAAACTCCGGACACACCATCTTTAAGAACTGTAATACCGCGAGGGTCTGCGGCTTCATTCTTGAAGTCAGGGAGACCAAGAACCCACCAGAAGGAACCAATTCTGGACATGAAACCATTAACATAAATCAGTTTTAGAACAGTTTATCTCCTTAATAAGATCGCTCATGCCCATTTACACTTAACCCATATCCCATACTTAGACCTAGACAATGAGTAAACTACTTTCTGTCTTTAGGAATTTGATGTTTCTGGACACTTCATATAAATAAAATTATATAATGTGTGGTCTCATATTTATCTTCTTTCACTAGGCATGATGTTTTTGAGATTTGTCCATAATTGAGTGGTCCCCGCTGCAGGGCAGGTTGGTGCTCAGGTTTCCCACTTCGGCAAGTTTGCCTTTGCTGCTCCATCAGGGAGGGACAGCAGCAGGAAGGACACGGTGGCACCAAGCAGGCCTGGACCTCTGGGCAGCATGAACGGAACAGCTGCCCACTGGAGGTCAGAAAATATGGGGGAGCAAGACCTGAGGCCATGTCTACTTCTGCCATTGAGTGCCCAGGGTTTAGATCATCATGGCAGATTGGAGGCAAGACTAGATTGCAACTCCAACTTGAATGGACAGAGCAGCATGAGGAGGCTTGCATTGTGAATTTTAGCTCCAGATCCACTGCAAGAACAAACCAGCAATCCTGAGGACCCAAAAACCCTCTGAAGGAGGCAGACTGTTCCCACAGGACCCAGGAGACACCCCCAAATACTGTGAGTGCCCCAACTGTGGAAGCAGGAAAGGGAGAGCCTCCTCTCCCAAACACGCAGCTCCACTGGAGAAACTGAAGGTCTGTTTGTGGGAGAAGTTTATGATCTTATGTGGAGCTGAGTCAGTTTAGAGAGCTGAGCAAAATACAGGGTAGAGGAAGCAGCAGAAAGGCCCTGGTAGCTTGCTGAGTCCCCAAGTAGGCCATTCCTGCATGGCACACAGGGATCCACTGGGAGGGAGGCCAGAGGAATCAGGGAGAAAAGACCACAGGGAGAAGGAGAAGGAAATCTCCAGCTATACTTTGTAGCAATTTGGATGAGGTGAGATGCCTCCTGGCCAGAACCCAGGGGAGGGTGCAAATCCAGTGTGCAGACTTCACGGGTAGGGAGAAAAACCGAGTCCTTTTCTTTCACAGCTGGGAGGTGGGTATCCTGGGGTAAGTTCTCAAGTCCAGCTCACTCACCACCTGGAAAGAGACTTGGGGCTGTTGTGGGGCATGGTGTGAGTGAGACCAGTCCTTCGGTTTGCATGGGAACTGGGTGAGGCCCATGACTGCTGGCTTTTCCCCAATTCCCTGAAAACCTGCATTACTCAGCACAGGCAGCCATAATCCTCCTAGGTACACCGCTCCGTATACCTGGGAACCTCACTCCCATCCCCCACAGCAGCAGAAACAAGACCCACCCAAGGAGAGTGAACTCAGACATGCCTAGCCCTTCCCCTACCTGTTACTCTTTCCCTACCCACTCTGGTCACTGAAGACAAAGGGCATATAATCTTGGGAGTTCTAGGGCCCTGCCCACTGCCAGTTCCTCTCCATACTGCCACAGCTGATGCTCTCTGAAAAGCACCACCTCCCAGCAGAAGGCCAACCAGCACAAAAACAGAACATTAAACCGCCAAGCTAAGAACTCTCATGAAGTCCATATCACCACCCTGCCATCTCCACTGGAATAGGCTCTGGTATCCACAGCTGAGAGACCCATAGATGGTTCACATCACAGGACTCTGTGAAGACAGACCCCAGTACCAGCCCAGAGCCAGGTAGACTTGCTGGGTGGCTAGACCCAGAAGAGAGACAAAAAATCACTGCAGTTTGGCTTACAGAAAGCCACATCCATAGGAAAAGGTTGGGGGGAGGGAGTACTGTATAAAAGGAACACCCCATGAGACATTCTGAACAAGAGCCTTCAGTCCTAGACCTTCCCTCTGACAAAGTCTACCCAAATGAGAAGGAACCAGAAAACCAACTCTGACAATATGACCAAACAGGGCTCTTTAACACCCCCTTCCCCCAAAAAATCACACTAGTTCACAAGCAATGGACCCAAACCTAGAAGAAATCCCTGATTTACCTGAAAAAGAATTCAGGAGGTTAGTCATTAAGCTAATCAGGGAGGCACCAGAGAAAGGCAAAGCCCAATGCAAGGAAATCCAAATATTCAAGGAAATATATAGCTTAAAGAAAAAACAATCAAAAATTCAAGAAACAATGGACACACTTACAGAAATGCAAAATGCTCTGGAAAGTCTCAGCAATAGAACTAAACAAGTAGAAGAAGAAATTCAGAGCTTGAAGACAAAGTCTTTTGTTGCAGGAAGTCTGGGACCTCGAACGGAGGGAGCAGCTGAAGCCATAGCAGAGGAATATAAATTGCCAAGATTTTATTTTAATATGGACATTTATCAGTTCCCCAAATTAATACTTTTATAATTTCTTATGTCTGTCTTTGCTGCAATCTCTGAACATAAATTGTGAAGATTTCGTGCACATTTATCAGTTCCCAAATAATACTCTTATAATTTCTTATGCTTGTCTTTACTTTGATCTCATAATCCTGTTATCTTCATAAGCTGAGAATTTACATAACCTCAGGACCACTATTGTACAAACTGATTGTAAAACATGTGTGTTTGAACAATATGAAATCAGTGCACCCTGAAAAAGAACAGAATAATAAAGATTTTCAGGGAACAAGGGAAGACAACCATAAGGTCTGACTGCCTGCAGGGTAGGGCAGAATAGAGCCATATTTTTCTTCTTGCAGAGAGCCTATAAACAGACGTGAAGTAGGGGAGATATTGCTGAATTCTTTTCTCAGCAAGGAATAGAAATAATTAATACCCTGGTGAAGGATCGCATTCCTAGGGGAAGGTCTATAAATGGCTGGTCTTGGAGTGTCTGTCTTATGTAGTTGAGATAAGGACTGAAATATGATGCCCTGGTCTCCTGCAGTACCCTCAGGCTCACTAGGGTGAGGAAAACCCCACCTTGGTGAAACTGAGGTCAGATTGGTTCTCTGCCCTCAAACCCTGTTTTCTGTTGTTTAAGATGTTTATCAAAACAATACATGCACAGTTGAACATAGACCCTTATCAGGAGTTTTTGATTTTGCCCTTTGCCTTGTGATCTTTGCTTTGTCCTTTGTCTTGTGATCTTTATTGCCCTTTGAACCATGTGACCTTGTGGCCTATTCCCTGTTCATACACCCATTCCCTTTTTAAAGTCCTTAATAAAAACCTGCTGGTTTTGTGGCTCAGGTGGGCATCACAGACCTACCGATATGTGATGTCAGCCCTGGCGGCCCAGCTGTAAAATTCTTCTCTTTGTACTCTTTCTCTTTATTTCTCAGACCGGCTGACACTTACGGAAAATAGAAAGAACCTACATTGAAATATTGGGGGCAGGTTCCCCCGATAGTCTTTGAATTAACCCAATCTACCAAAGACAAAGAAAAAAGAATAAGAAAAAAAATAAACAAAGTCTCCAAGAAGTCTGAGATTATGTTAAATGACCAAACTTAAGAATAAACGGTGTTCCTGAGGAAGAGAATTCTAAAAGCTTGAAAACCATATTTGGGGGAATAATCAAAGAAAACTCCCCTGGTCTCACTAGAGACCTAGACCTCCAAATACAAGAATCACAAAGAACATGTGGGAAATAAATAAAAAAAGATCATTGCCTAGGTACATTGCCATCAGGTTAGCCAAAGTTAAGATGAAGGAAATACTCTTAAGAGCTGTGAGACAGAAGAACCAGGTAACCTATAAAGAAAACCTACCAGGTTAACAGCAGATTTCTCAGCAGAAACATTACAAGCCAGAAGGTATTGGGGCCCTTTCTTCAGCCTTCTCAAATGAAACAATTACCAGCCAAGAATTTTGTATCCAGTGAAACTAAACATCATATATGAAGGAACGATACAGTCTTTTTCAGACAAACAGATGCTGAGAGAATTTGCCACTACTGAGCCACCACTACAAGAACTGCTAAAAGGAGCTCTAAATCTTGAAACAAATCCTAGAGATACATCAAAACACAACCTCTTTAAAGCATAAATCACACAGGACCTATAAAACAAAACTACAAGTTAAAAAACAAAACAAACAACAACAACAAAAAGCACACAGGTAACAAATAGCACAATGAATGCAATGGTACCTTGCATCTCAATACTAACGTTGAATGTAAATAGCCTAAATGCTCCACTTAAAAGATACAGAACTGCAGAATAAATAAGAACTCACGAACCACTATCTTCTGCTCTCTGGAGACTCATCTAACACACAAGGACTCACATAAACTTAAAGTAAAGGAGTGGGAAAAGGCATTTCATGCAAATGGACAACAAAAGTGAGCAGAGGTAAGTATTCTTATATCAGAAAAAATAAACTTTAAAACAACAGCAGTTAAAAGAGACAAAGAGGGACATTATATAATGGTAAAAGGCATTGTCAACAGGAAAATATCACAATCCTAAACATATATGCACCTAACACTGGAGCTCCCAAATTTATAAAACAATTACTAATAGACTTAAGAAGTGAGATAGACAGCAACACAATAATACCGGGGGACTTCAAAACTCCACTGACAGCACTAGACAGGTCATCAAGACAGACAGTCAACAAAGAAACAATGGATTCAAATTATACCTAGGAACAAATGGACTTAACAGATACATACAGGACATTCTGTTCAACAGCTCATGGAAATTTCTCTAAGATAGACCATACAATAGGCCATAAAATAAACCTCAATAAATTTAAGAAAATTGAAATTATGTCAAGCACTCTCAGGCCACAGTGGAATAAAACTATAAATAACTCCAAAAGGAACCTTCAAAATGATGCAAATACATGGAAATTAAATAACCTGGTCTTGAATGAGCATTGGGTCAAAAATGAATCAAGGTGGAAATTTAAAAATCCTTTGAACTGAATAACAATAATGACACAACCTATCAAAACCTCTGGGATACAGCACAGGTGGTGCTAAGAGGAAAGTTCATAACCCTAAATGCCTACATCAAAAAGACTGAAAGAGCACAAACTGACATTCTAAGGTCACACATGAGGGAACTAGAGAAACAAGAATAAACAAACCCAAACCCAAACCCAACAGAAGAAAGCAAATAACCAAGATTAGAGCATAACTAAATGAAATTGAAACAAAAATCATGCAAAAGATAAATGACACAGAAAGCTATTTTTTGAAAAGATGAATAAAATTGATAGATCACTAGCAAGATAAACCAAGAAAAGAAGAGAGAAAATCCAAATAACATCATTAAAAATTGAAACAGGAGATATTACAATTCTCATGACTGAAATACAAAAGATAATTCAAGGCTACTATGAACACCTTTATTTGCATAAACTAGAATACCTAGAAGAGACGGATAAATGCCTGGAAAAATACAAACCTCCTATCTTAAATTAGGAAGAATTAGACAGCTAAACAGACCAATAACACGCAGTGAGATTAAAATGTCAATTTAAAAATTACCAACAAGAAAACGTCCAGGACCAAAAGCATTCACAGCAAAATTCTAGCAGCCATTCAAAGAATAATTGGTACCAATATTTTTGACACTATTACACAAGATAGAGAAAGAAGTAACCCTCCCTAATTCATTCTCTGAAGCCAGTATCACTCTAATATCAAAATATGGAAAGGACATAACCAAAAAGGAAAACTACAGACTGATATCCTTGATGAACATATATACTAAAGTCCTTAACAAAACACTAGGTAATCGAATGCAGCAACATATAAAAAAGATAACCCACCATGATTAGGAGGGTTTCATATCACAGATGCAGGGATCGTTGAACATATGCAAGTCAATAAATGTGATACACTACATAAACAGAATTAAAAACAAAAATAACATGATCATCTCAATAGATGCAGAATAAAGCATTTGACACAATCCAGCATTTTTTTTATGATTAAAACTCTCAGCAAAATTGGTGTACAAGGGACATATCTCAATGTAATAAAAGCCATCTATGACAGACCCACAGACAACATAATACTTAATGGGGAAAAGTTGAAAGCATTTTTCCTGAGAACTGGAAAACACAAGATGACCACTTTCAACCCTCCCCTTTCACGTAGTACTGGAAGTCCTAGCCAGAGCAATTAGACAAGAGAAAGAAATAAAGGGCATTCAAATTGGTAAAGAAAAAGTCAAACTGTTACTGTTTGCTGACTATATAATCATTCACCTTGAAATCCCCAAAGACTTCTCCAGAAAGCTCCTAGAACTGACAACAGAATTCAGCAAAGTTTCCAGATACAAGATTAATGTACATAAATCAGTAACTCTTCTATACACCAACAGTGACCAAGCAGAGAATCAAATCAAGAACTCAACCCCTTTAACAATAGCTGCAAAAAAAATTGAGAGACTTATGAATATACCTAACCAAGGAGTGAAAAGATTTCTACAAGGAAAACTACAAAACACTGCTAAAAAGAAGTCATAAATGACACACAAAAAATGGAAACACATCCCATGCTCACAGATGAGTAGAATCAATATTGTGAAAATGACCATACTGCCAAAAGCAATCTACTAATTCAATGCAATCCTCACCAAAATACCACCATAATTCTTCACAGAATTAGAAAAAAACAATTCTAAAATTAATTTGGAACCAAAACAGAGCCCACATAGCCAAAGGAAGACTAAGCAAAAAGAACAAATCTAGAGGCATCACACTGCCTGATGTCAAACTATACTATAAGGCCATAGTCACAAAAACAGAATGGTACTTGTATAAATATAGACATACAGACCAATGGAACAGAATAGAAAACCCAGAAATAAACTCAAATACTTATAGCCAACTGATCTTCAACAAAGCAAACAAAAACATAAAGTGGGGGAAAGGAAACCCTTTTCAACAAATGATGCTGGGATAACTGGCTAGCCACATGTAGGATAATAAAACTGGATCCTCATCTCTCATCTTATACAAAAATTAACTCAAGATGGATTTTAGGACTTAAATCTAAGATGTAATACTATAAAAATTCTAGAAGATAACTTAGAAAAACCCTTCTAGATGTTGGCTTCAGCAAGAATTTCATGAACAAGAACCCAAAAGCAAATTCAAAAAAAAAACAAAGATAAATAGTTGGAACTTAATTAAACCAAAGAGATTTTGCATGGCTAAAAAAAAAAAAAAAAAAAAAAAAATCCACAGAGTACACAGACAGCCCCACAGAGTGGGAGAAAATCTTCACAATCTATACATCTGACAAAGGACTAATGTCTAGAATCTACAACGAACTCAAACAAATCAGTAAGAAAAAAACAAACAATCCCACCAAAGAGTGGGTTAAAGACATGAATAAAGAATTCTCAAAATAAGATATACAAATGGCCAACAACCATATGAAAAAAATGCTCAACATTACTAATGATCAGGGAAATGCAAATAAAAGCCACAATGAGATACCTCCTTACTCCTGCAAGAATGGCCATAATCAAAATATCAAAAGTAGATGTTGATGTAGATGCAGTGATCAGGGAACACTTCTACACTGCTGGTGGGAATGTAAACTAGTACTACCACTATGGAAAACAGTGTGGAGATTCCTTAAATAACTGAAAGTAGAACTACCATTTGATCCAGCAGTTCCACTACTGGGTATCTACCCAGAGGAAAAGAAGTTATTACACAAAAATGAAACTAGCACACACATGTTTCTAGCAGTACAATTCACAGTTGCAAAATCATGAAGCCAATCCAAATTCCCATCAATCAGTGAGTGGATTAAAACAAAACTGTGGTACGTATATGTGTGTGTGTGTGTGTGTGTGTGTGTGTGTGTGTGTGTATATATCTTGTGAAACACTACTCAGCCATAAAAAGGAATGAATTAACATAAGAGCATTTACAGCAACCTAGATGAGATTGGAGACTATCATTCTGAATGAAGTAACTCAGGAATTGAAAACCCAAATATCATATGTTCCCACTGATATGTGAGAGCTAAGGTATGAAGATGCAAAGCCATAAGAATGATACAATGGACTTTGGGGTTTTGGGGGAAAGTGTTGGAAGGGGGCAAAGGAAAAAAGACAACATTTATCATGCAGTGCATGCTGTTTGAGTGATGGGTGTACCAAAATCTCACAAATCACCACTAAAGAATTTATTCATATAACCAAATACCACCTGTACCTTAACAACTTATAAAAAATAAAATTAAAAATAATATGTTTTTAAAAAAGTAAAAAGGTTAAAAAAGAGATTCACCCATGGTTTAGTATGTGTCGGTTTATTTTTATTGATGAACAGTATTCCATCATATAGATAGTTCACCATTTCTTTTTTTCTATCAATCTACTATTTGATAAAATATAGTTTCCATATTTTAGTCATTAGGAATAATGCCACTATGAACACCCATGCATAAGTACCTCTGTAGATATATGTTTTAATATTTCTTTGGCAGATACCTAGGAGTGGAATTACTGTCTGGTAGTCTTAGGTTTAACTCCTTGGAAAACTTCCAAACTATTTGAAAAACAAAGGATTTCTAAAAATTAAAATATATCTGTTGAAGGTTAAAACTTTTTGAAAATCCAATTCTAATTCTACACTTGGCTATTTTGAAATATACAATAAATTATTGTTAATTGTAATCACCCTATTATGCTACTGAACACTATATCTTATTTCTCCTAATTAATTGTATATTTGTACCCATTAGCCATTCTGTCTTTATTCCCATCTTTTCATTAACCTTTTCCAGCTTCTGGTTAACCATTTTTCTACTCTGTATCTCCATAAATTTAACTGTGTTTTAGTCAGCAAATATTAGTGAGAACATGTGATATTTTTCCTTTTTTGCCTGGCTTATTTAACTTAATATCTTCCAGTTCCATCCATATTGCTGCAAATGACAGTGTATTTCATTCTACTTTGTGGCTAAATACTATTCCGTGGTGTATATATACCACATTTTTCTATCCATTCATTTGCTGATGGATGCTTAGGTTTATTTCATATCTTGGCTATTGTCAGCAGAGCTGCAGTAAACATCAGAGTGCATATGTCTCTTCAATACACTTATTTCATTTCTTTTGGATATATACCCAGCAGTGGAATTGGTGGATTGTATGGTACATGGTAGTTCTATTTTCAGTTATTTGAAAAACAGTACTGTTCTCCATAGTGGTTGTTCTAATTTACATTCATACCCACAGTTTACAAGGGTTCCCTGTTCTCCATATGCTTGCCAGCATTTGTGATTACCTGTCTGTTGGATAAAAGTCATTTTAACTGGGGTGAGATGCTATCTCATTGTAGTTTTAACTGTCATTTCTCTGATGATTAGTGATGTTGAATATTTTTATATACCTGTTTGTCATTTGTATGTCTTATTTTGAGAAATGTCTACTCAGATATTTTTTCCCATTTTTAATTGGACTATTTGTTTTTTTCCTATTGAGTTGTTTGAGCTCTTTGTATATTCAGAGAGCTAGTTTGCAAATATTTTCTTTTATGAGTTGTATCTTCACTGTGTTGACTGTCTTTGTGTGATACAATTTGTCCATTTTTGCCTCGGTTGACTGTTTTTGAGGGATATTGCTCACGAAATTTTTGCTCAGACCAATGTCCTGGAATGTTTTCACAAGTTTTTCTTCTACTAGTTTCATAGTTTCTAGTCTTAGATTTAAGTTTTTATCCCATTTTGATTTAACTTTTATATATGGCAAAAAAACAGGAGTCTAGTTTCATTCTTCTGCATATGAATATCCATTTTCCCAGCATCATTTATTAAATAAACTGCCCTGTCTTCAATGTATGTTCTTGGCAAATGAGTTGATTTTAAATGCATGGATTTAATTTTTGGTTTTATATTATCTTCCATTGGTCTATGTGTCTGTTTTTATGTCCATACCACACCATTTTGGTTACAATAGCTTATAGTATAATTTGAAGTCAGGTAACGTGATGCCTCCAGGTTTGTACTTTTTGGTCAAGGTTGCTTTGACTATTCTTGGTCTGTTCCTTGTGGATCCATATACATTTTATAACTTTTTTTTTCTGTGAAGATATCGTTGGTATTCTGATAGAGATTTCATCGAATCTGTAGATCAATTTGGATAGCAGAGACATTTTAACAATAATCATTCTTCTAATCAATATACATAGAATTCTTTCTTTTTTCGTACCTTTTCACAAGGACAGGTCTGGTGTTTATAAAATCCCTTAGCTTTTGCTGATATGTAAAAATACTTATTTCTGTTTTGTATTTGAAGAATAATGTTGCTGGATATAATATTCCAAGTTGAAAGTTTTTTTCCTTTAGCACTTTGAATATTTTACTCCCTCCTGACCTGTGAAGTTTCCACTGAGAAGTTTGATTCCAGACATACTGGAGCTCCTTAATTGTTATTTGATTATTTTTTCTTGCTGCTCTTCATAGCCTTCCCTTATCCTTCACCTTTGAAAGTTTATTATATGCCTTGAGGTACCCTTATTTGGGTTGAATTTGCTTGCTGTTCTTTGATCTCCTTGTACCTGAATATTTGTATCTTTCTCTAAGTTTGGAAAGTTCTCTTTTATTATTTCTTTGAATAATCTTTCTCCTTCTATCTCTCTCTCTACAACCACTTTAAGGCCAATAATGTAGATTTCCCTTTTGAGGCTATCCTGTAGATCTAGGCATAGTATATTATTTTTTAATCCTTTTTCTCCTCTAACTGTAGATTTCCGTATAGCTTGTATTTCAGCTCATTGATTTTTTCTTCTGCTTAATCAGGTCTGCTTTTGAGAGATTCTGATGCATTTTTCAATGTGTCAACTGAATTTTTCAGTTCCAGAATTTCTGCATATATATGTATATATGGCGACTGTTAAATTTCTTTGAAGTTTGTTGAGCTTCCTCAAAGCAGCTATTTTGAATTCCCTGTCTGAAAGTTCACATATCACTTCAGAATTGGTCATAAGTGACCTACTTAGAATATTTTGTGAGGTCATGTTTCCTCAGGTGTTCTTGGTGCTTGAGAATGTTTGTTGATGTTTGGACATAGAAGAGATTGATATTTATTCCAGTCTTCACAGTCTGGGCTTGTGTGTACCCATTCTTCTTGAGAGGGCTTCCCAGGAATTCAAAGGAAATTGTGTTGTGACCTAAGCCTATGTTCAATGCAGCCATTTTAGCACTAATGGATACCCTAAACCCAGGTATGCTGTGACTCTTGCACACTCCTAAATAGACAGCTTTGATGGACTTGGGTAAGGTAATGGATAATTCCATGGGTTACCAGGTAAAGTTTCCCTCTCTTTCTCCTTCCCCAGGTCAGAAGGAGTTTCTCGTCACATTGGGCTGTGTAGAGTTGCATGAGAGGAGACACAAATACTCCCATGGCCACCACAGTGGCACTGCACTGGGTCACATGTAAAACCTTGCAGACCAGCGCAGTTCTAGGGCTCATCTACTATGGCACACAGCCATGACTGCTTGGCTGCCATTGGTGTTTATTCTAGGCAAAGACCCATTTATTCAGCAGGTGGTGAATTCTATGATTGAGTTCATCCCATTAGAGCTGGGGATTCCCTTCTTGCCTAGAGTAGGTTTAGAAATGCTGTCCAGGAGTAAAGACCTGGAATTGAGGGCTTCAGAAGTCTGCCTTCTGCTTTATTTTACTGTGACTGAGTTGGTACCTAACAATGACTTAATTTTTAACACTCTATGGACTTTGTCATGTTTTGTATTCATTATTGACCATCTTCAAAAGCATGTTAAATATTGATTTTTCTTCAAAATGTGAAAAAAAAATATTTTAAACACATTATTAATTATACATAGGAGAAGATTTATATTGGGGAAAATGTATTTAGTTTTAAGAATAGAATAAATTATTCCAAAGTTGTATTTTAAACGTATTTTTTCTGACAGTAAATCCAACAAAGGGAATACAGTTGCTCATCTGACTCTGAAAAAAAAACAAAAAAACAAACAAAACAAACAAAACAAAACAAAACAAAACAAAACAGGAGGTAGAGAGTAAGTGATACAGATATTTTCTATGTGGAAAATATGAGAAACAGGCCTATTTGTTAGGACTTAGCATCAGGTCTTTTAGTTCTCAGATTTTTCCTTGTCAAAATTACTGCACTACTTCATTTCCTTTGTTGGAAAAATCTTTAACCTTATAGTTTACACTTTCAGGCCCACTGACATCTGCACTCTGACAGTAGTTCCAGCCCTTGCTTGCAAGAAGTGTTAAAGGAACTACTATGTCAAAATTCCCTTTCCTTGCCTGACTGAGCTCCTTATTCATCTTCTCCACTGGGCCATAACTATCATCCTAATCCCAGGGTTTTAAAATACTTAAAACTAATAACTCATCGTTGAACTTTAACTAAATTTATCTTATCTCTTTCAGAAAGTAGAAAATACATACGTCTAAGCCTTGGTCTTATAAATTTTCATTCCATCCTTATTTCTTCCTAAATTCCAATAGTCACATGTTTTTGCCATGGCTCAATACTCTCTAAGTAGCAGTCTACAATGGATCCTCATTATCTATACCCCAATATCAAATAATCTGGAACCTGGGGAAAACTGTTTTCACATAATCTAATCGGCTTACTTCACTCCATTTGCTGCCAAATCTACCTGGAAATATACAGGCAGCCTTAACAATCTTTATGCTAAAAAGAAGCCCATAAATAATTTGACAGTTATATTTTCCATGTTTACTTCCTGATTTTTGTGACCTCAGTGGTACAAGCCCAGCTAATAATCTATCTACTCTACTTTGGCTTTTTGTGAAATGCTCCATTAATAAATCAAAATAAAAAGTAATCAAAGATCTAAATTCTGTGGGCAACCATTTTCTTAGACTTAACTACAATTTTAATGTGCAATTTTTGCATGCTGAATATTAACATCCTTTTGTGGGTGGGTTGTCCATGTACGTGAGTGAATATAAAATTAAGACCTGTTCATCTCCAAAGGAGAAAAAGGTTAATACTGACGACACCAGAGGAGAACATTTTGAATGTAACATGAAAAGAACATATTCATCCAATTACTCCCATTAAACTTCCACAAACATTTTTCCAATATATTCCTTCTTGGTTTTCCATGTTTCATACAACAAGGAAAAAACATTGCTTGTGATTTGAAGAAACGTCAGTGTGTTGTAGTGTTGTGAGTCTACTGGAAGTAGACGGCCTTAAAACTAAAAGCCAGAAAAGATGACCGACTTAAAATCAAAGCAATTAAGGTCACTATTTCCTTTGAAACAAAAAGAAATCTTCCAGTGTGTACCTGTACACTATACATATATTCAAAATCACCTACAAAAGAAAAGTTAGAATATCCATATAGACAATTATCATTGTGATATGATTTTGTTCTTCCTTTCTAATTTTCAAAATGATTTCACGACTATTCAAAATAGAGATGATATGTAGCCAGAAGATGCCATCCATGGCTATGGACCACAATGGTTAAGAATATAATGAGGCTTTTACATTTAATCAAGATAATTATAACACCCATTAAGTAGTACTGCAAGAAAATTAGTTTAAGGAGTGACAATGAAACAGAGGCATGGCATTTCAAGAAAAACTATATAAGAACAATGCATTCTAGAGAAGAATTAGCATGGTTTCTTAAAATTGTAAATTTTGCTAAATCATTAGTTGAATTTGTCTTCTTTGACAAGGGTTTAAAGAATTTCTTCTGGGTTATAATCCATTACCTAGGCATATGCACTTAAGAAAAATATATCTTCCATCTTCTCTTTGTTTTACTCAGATATCCCAATCTCCTTCCTGCTTCAGGATCTCTGTCCTTTTTATGGCTGCTTCCTCTCTATCACTCTGTCTCAGCTCAAATGTCACCTCCTCCTCAGAGTTCCTTCTTAAGTAGCTAAGGTGACCCAGCCATTCCCAGACCATCCTAACCGAAGTAGAAGGTCCTACTCATCACTGTGATTTATTTTCTTTTTAGTGCTCAGTACAATTCAAAACTACGCATTTTCTTATTTATTGTGTGTTTCCCTCTAACAAAATGTGAGCACTTGAGAAAAGGGTTCGTGTCTATCTTGTTCACTACAGCGTAATGGCACATCACATGGTTGAATAGATTTTGAACAAACCATTTTGTAGGCCCATAAGATTGATCTTTTCCTTTCCCTTAAAGACTCTGCACTAGGTAAAAAATATGGAAATAGGCAGAAAGAAGTACACACCAGTATTCTCAATGAACCACTTTGCTTCTCCCTGGTGAATAAATACACTGTACAAATGTTCATAATATGAATTATAATTTGCATAAGCCAATGTTGACAAGCAAGTAATTTTGAAGAGAAGCATAATTGCCTATGATAAAGATGAATAATTCTAAAGGGTTAGGCTTGACCCACAAAGTCCATTTGATGCTCATAATGCTGCCTTATTGCGGAGACTACGTGGACTTGGAGCTAAAGTTGGGAAGAGACACAAAAACTCAATATCAGCCTTTGTTCACTATACCTACTTTTTATGCACCTTAAGGTTTTGCTATTTCTAACACATTATTTTTCTGCCATACCAAGGTAAGAAATGTTGCAGCAAGTGGTTATTTTGTTTTTAAGCATAATAGTTAATGGCTTTTTCTGCTGTAGATTTTTTTAAGCTATTACTTTTATCTAAATCCCCTGCCTTATTTTGACTGACATATTAATTAACTGGGTAAATTTTTTACAACCACATCTCATTATGAATATGAATCAATGTATCCCTCCCATCATATTTATTCAGGCTCACCCTCCTCTTCCATTACCCAGATGACAAGCTGACAAAGAGAAAAGCTTTAATTCTGTTTTTTTGCTTTTTTTTTTTTTTTTTCTCGGTGGGAAAATGATGATACAATGGATAACTTATATGCTCATTTCATCCAGTTCTAACTTAGACGGTCCTGAGCACTCTAACAGTTTGGAGGTCTTTCTTATCTGAGTTTATAGCATGTGTAGATTTTGTTAACAAAATAAATTTAGTATTAGTTAGATAAAAATATCAAGTACAAATCCGTGGTTTCATTCTACAAAAACACATATTGTATCTCACTAGAAAAAGCTGGTTAGGATTTCGGATCATATCTCCATATTTTTTTAAGAAATATTTTCAGGCCCCTAGGGGTTGAGTCAAACAAATGCTAAGTTGGAGTCAGTCTCCATTGTTCTACTAGCTCTTATCTACCTTTTCCAAACCTACATTCTGAAGTATAACGCATGTCAGTTATCTCTTCTCCAGCTCAGGTGATTTACATGATCTTGGAACACACATTTCAAGTATTTGAGGTGGTCTTTACTATCCACCTATGTCCAGCTTCCAGAGATTTATCCACGTTCAGCTTCTCACAGAGCACATTGAACTTCTCCATCTCTGAGCTGTCGGTAAAAAGTGGAAGGGAGAACAAATGTGCTTTTCTTCTTCTCTCTCCTAATACTACTAAAAACATAGTTCAAAAGTCCAAAAAGGGCCGGGTGCGGTGGCTCACGCCTGTAATCCCAGCACTTTGGGAGGCCGAGGTGGGCGGATCATGAGGTCAGGAGATTGAGGCCATCCTGGCTAACACGGTGAAACCCCGTCTCTATTAAAACTACAAAAAATTAGCCGGTCGTGGTGGCGGGGGCCTGTAGTCCCAGCTACTCGGGAGGCTGGGGCAGGAGAATGGCTTGAACCCGGGAGGCGGAGCTTGCAGTGAGTCAAAATCACGCCACTGCACTTCAGCCTGGGCGACAGAGCAAGACTCTATCACAAAAGAAAAGAAAAAAAAAAGTCCAAAAGGATAGAAACCTCTTACTAAGAGTATGAGAAGAGTACCATCAGTAGAAGGAAAATACATTTTTAAAAGGCAAAAAAGAAAAATAATTAAAAATGAATAATAATATTAACAATTAGCAAAACCAGCCTGAGAAAAACTTAGCTTTGAGCTGATGAGGCAGAGGATATAGTCCAGAAGGTTCAAGTCGATGTAGCAGAAACGCAAGAAGCCTCAGGATCAGACTATCCAGGGACTAAAGGCAGTGAGATGAGACTTGGAGATGCATTGTGTGGAAAAGCGGACCTCAGTCCCATACTTCTCCCCATTTGGGAATGCAAAATATCTAAGGAGTCAGATAATTTCCTCCGAGACAAAATAGGGTGAGTGAAAGCTTCTATTCAAAGAAAAATGGATATTTTCCCAACAAAGGCCTCACATTTCTGGAATTTGGAAACTGCACAGAGACCAGTTCCCCAACTAGTGACACAGAACTGAAGAAGCTCGTTGAGAGGCAAGCCCACCCAGATCACAGAGTACCCCTGCAGGTTTTTCCAATGAAAAGAGGAGAATTTGGAGAGAAAACCCTGGGAAGCATCCTCAGACAATTTTTAAAATATATTCAATTCATACAGCATGAATAGCATGTTAATGAAAAGTGAATAGAAAACAAGGGAACTTCCTCCAGAAAACTTGAAGAAATTATGAAATTAATGTTCTTTAGAAGGGATGGGAACTAATTGTAACAAGGAAATGGAAATAGAGAAATATCTGTAAAATAAAAATAATCTAACCAAGTGGTCCAATGTAAGAATTAAAAGGTATCACACAAGGAAAAAAATGAGGAAAAAAAACAATCAAAACGGTAATATCTGAGAGACCACTGTAGTTGGAATCCAGCTGTGATCTTGGTTCATGTCTCTCATCTAAGTTATAATTTTTATCCTCACTCTTTTCTCTGCTTTTCTCAGAATTATATGACTAGAAAGTTTTTTCTTCAATCCACGGCCTAAGTTACTCTATATTAAACAAATAGATACTTATTTTATGTTAGCTAAAGTATTAAATATTTTCTTCTTAAAATTATATATACAAATGCACATATTCTATATGTGTATAAAATATGTATATTCTATGTACATATACAGATATGTTCAAATATATGTGCTATATCAGGTATATATTTTATATACATATATTCTAATATTTCTTTATATACAGTTTTTGTAAAAATACTTTTTACAAATTGTAAAAATAAAAAAATTATAAATTAGTGGAAATCAAGACATTTATAACAAATTTTGCAATGTACAGCCTCGAGCCTCTTGTTATCGGCAAATTAATTAAGTAGATCAGATGGTAGATACCAATGTTGCATGGGTTATTCTGGTAGTCTTTTACGTTTGAAGCCTTTTCCTTCAATTACTCTTATGATCTGCTAATTTTTGCCATTCTTTGTTCTTAAATCCTTCTATAAAGGCCCATCTCTGCTAAAAGTTTCCTATATATAATAAAACATATATAGTGTATACATATATATAAGAATGTATATTTGTATATACTTAAAATATAATCTAAAAACTTTGTGCTGTCAAGTTAGGTGCCAAACTTTGTTAAATATTAATTCATTTTTAAGACCCTATTGAAAGATACAAAGAATCGGAGAGGGAAGACCACAACAAAACCATTATTAGATAATTTAATACCCCTGAAAGTGAGCATTATAGGCTGCTTTCCACACATTTATGAATGTAGAAGTTAGTTTTATATAATATAATCATAAAATACATATTATTTCCACCTTTAAAATATTAACTTTTAATTTATTTAAATAAAACTGAAGAAAAAGACTGAAGAGACAAGTTTTCTAAATATGTTTCCACAAAAGTATGGTAGATCTGAAATAAAATATTTCTAAGGTTAAGAAGGATGCAGCCTTAGAATATTGAAGAAGCTACTTTTTGGATTCCATGTTTAGATTACATATATCAGCTATTGAGTGTGAGGTATGGAAGTTGAGAAAATTATCATTGTTATAATTATTTCTAATTTTTAGCCCCCACTTCCCAATACTGTGTTTGAAAGTTTATTATTATTTCTATTCTGCTAACATTTGAACATTTAAATTGTTCTTTTAAAACATTTACACTCAAATTTTAGGCTTACTTATACACCTCCAGTTAGTTTAATATAATTCAGTTGAACAGTTTGAATTATGTTTTTAAAGAGAGTTATATTTTGTTTTTAAATAGTGTTTTTCCTTTCAGAAGAGTAAATGAATGCTGCATTTTATAAGAACTTTTATTAATTTTTTAAAATAACAAAATGCAATATACACACAAATATATTTAAAACAATCACTAAGAGTAATAAATGCATTAAGTCAACATCCTTATAACCATGTCAAAATATAGACCAGAACTCTGATTATAAACCTCTTTTGCCCCTAGAGGTACTACTATAGTTACAAGTATAATATTTACATTAATGTTCTTTATATTTTATAATTTTTCTGTGTTTCCTTAAGATACCATTTAGTTTTCCTGCTTTGAAATTGTATACATATTGACTCAAATTATGCAGTTTTGGGTTGTGGCTCTTTATTTCTGAATTAGTAATTTGTTTCATTGTTGTACAGTATTTCATTGAATGACTGTACCATAAATTATTCATTTATTATTTGATAGTCACTTCTGTTGATTCCTGGTCTTGTGTGTCATATAATGCTGCTGTGAACATTCTTCTGTGTCTACCTAGGTATGCATGCATATGAGTTCCTCTCTCATCTACATCCGGGAGTGAAACAGTTGGATCATAACCTATATATTAGATAATGCAAAGTGTTTACCAGGCTAGAGATTTACATGACCATAGAGAAATGTTTAAAATATCCCATTGTTCCACATCCTAATAAACAAACAGCAACTCTGGTTACAAATGAAATTGAACAGCTTTTTAATTTATTTCATTGGCTATTTGGATTTCTTTTTATGTGAAGTGCCATATTTCTATTTGGTTATCTCCTTGTTATTGGTTTATTCTAACACTTTGTTAAAGGTTGGGCTAATTCCTTCTTATCTTCCTAGGTTTCCAATGAGGAATTTTTAAAAGTTCATTCATATGTCTTTTCTAGTTACTGTCATGAGAAAATTATCTAAATAATCTTCTAGATGAAAATACCTTTTTTGCTATCTGGAAGCTTTTTTGAATCATCTCTTACAGTAATGTTCTAAAATTTCACAAAAATCTGTCAAGGGTTGACTTTTTCTTTTAAATCACTTCATTGAGGTATGATTGATATACACTAAACTGTACATATGTGAGGCATATAACTTAATGGGTTTGGAGATAAATATAAACCTATGAAACCATCACCATAATTTATGCCATAAACATATCCATCATCTCCAAAAGTTTTCTCCTGCTGTCTTTATTATTGTTATTATATTATTGTGACAAGAATACTTCAGACAAGATCTACCCTCAGCAATTTTTAAGTATACAATACAGTATTATCAACTATAAGCATTATGCTGTACAGTAGATCTCTAAGACTTACTTATCTTACATAACTGAAACTTTATATCCTTAGATTAATACTTCTGCATTTCTGCCTCCCCTTAGTCCCTAGCAACCACTATTCCCTTCTCTGCATCTATGAGTTTGACTACATTAGACTCCTCATATAAGTTGGATCATATAGTATTTTTCCTTCTGTGGCTTGTCTACTTCACTCAGCATAATGTCCTCCAGGTTCATCTATGTTGCTGCAGAGAGAAGGATTTACTTTGTTTTGGAGGCTGAAAAATATTCCATTGTATGTATATATCATATTTTCATTATTCATTTATCTGTCAATGGACATATAGGTTGCTTTCATGTCTTGATTTTTGTGAATAATGCTTAAATGAACATGAGTATACAGATATATCTTTGAAATCCTTATTTCAATTCCTTTGAATATATATCCGGAAGTAGGATTGCTAGATCTCATGATAGTTCTACTCTTAATTTTCTGAGGAACTTCCAACTACGTTCCATGGTGGCTGCACCAATTTACACTTTCACCAATGGTGTACAAAGATTTCTTTTTCTCCACACCCTCACCAATACCTATTATCTCTTACATTTTTAATAATAGTCGTCCTAAACAAGTGATATCTCATTATGGTTTTAATTTGCATTTCCCTGATGATTAGTGATGGTACGCACCTCTTCATGCAGCTGTTGGATATTTGTCTGCCTTCTTTGGAGAAATGTCTATTCAGGTCCCTTGCTGATTTTTAAATCAGATTATTATTTTTGTGATCGAGTTGTAGAAGTTTTTCCCATATTTTGGTTTATTAACTATCAAATGTTTAATTGGCAAATATTTTCTCCCATCCCATAGGTTGCCTTTTTGTTTTATTTTCTTTGCTGTTCAGAAGTGTTTACTTTAATATATAGTCCCACTGGTCTATTTTCAATCTTGTTTCTTGTGTCATTTGGTGTCATATCAATGAGGTAATTGCCAAAGCCTATGTCAAATAGATTTTCCCCTATATTCTCTTCTGGTAGTTTAATGATGTCAGGTCTTATGCTTAAGTCTTTATTTTGAGTTTATTTTTGTGTACGATGTAAGATAAGTTACTGATTTTATTCTTTTACATGTGGATATCCAGTTTTCCCAATACCATTTATTTAAGGGACTATTGCTTTCTCAATGTTTATTCTTGGCACCCTTGTAGAAAATCACCTGACTGTATGTGTATTGGATTATTCCTTGACTCTTTATTCTGTTCCATTGTTCTATATGTCTGTTTTTTATGTATCATTCTATTTTGATTACTGTAGCTTTGTACTATAGTTTGAAATCCGTAGCTTTTGTTTCTCCAGCCTTGTTTTTTTTTGTTCAAAATTGCTTTGCCTATTTAGGGTCTTGTGCTTCTGTATAAATTTTAGTATTTTTTTATTTCTGTAAAAATGCTTTTGGGATTTTGATATGGATAGGAATGAATTTATAGATCACTTTTAGTAGCAGCAAAGCTTGTATTGGCAAACGGGGACCTTCCCAGCCTAGGCCATACAAAACATTATTGTGCCTTCTTGTTTCACTCCTTATACTATAAGCAACTCTATTTTTCATAGTATATTAAGTTCCTCACTTATATTTTTTGCCATTTTTTTAGTGATTTAAGTGATTTAACTGTTTAAGATGGCCCCTACGTGTACTGCTAAATGCTGTCTAGCATTACTTATACAAAAAAAGCTGTTATATAGCTTACAGGAAAAATACTCATGTGAGATAAACTTCATTCAAGCATGAATTACAGTGCTGTTGGCTATGAGTTCAATGTTAGTGAATCAACAAGATGGTACATATACAAAAATGAAGACAAATTTTACCAATCTGTGTGTGAGACTGCTCCAGGAAGTAAGGCAACATCTACACTGCATATTAAACTTACTTAAAAGATGGGAAAGTAGCTAAATTTGTGGATTCATGAGGTGATGACCCATTTTTAAAAAGGGTATTTGATAGCATTATTGTGAGGCTTAACTCCAAAAAAATTTATGGTCACATTACCCAGGGTCAGGAAAATGTTAAATCACTGGCAGCTGGTGCTGGTTTGCTGGCTTGCACATTTCAAAAGGAGATAGAGCATGAAACATGCTCAACTTGCCGGGAAAGCAGATTCTGCAAGTCAGGAGACTATAGTAGAATCTTTAAAATACCTGCTAAGTGTTGTTATTCAGGAAAAGGGTTTTACAGAAGAGTAGATTTCCAACAATAAAAAGACTGGCTAGTTTATAAGGAAAGACCTTGTTGGCAAATTAACCTATATAATGTAAATGGCATTTCAATTAATAAAAATGTGACCAGAGGCTTGTATGAATATAACTCTGCATTTCTTCTAAGAGCAATGGGTCAGCATTTTCTAATTCAGTATCCACAGTAACTTTCTAGAACACCACTTGGTGAATAATGAGAATCTACTGTATGCGTAGCAGGAGTTTCAGCTAAAAATGGTTCTCTTCCAAATTAACCAAGATATAAGATTATTTCATACTAATGCCGTTAATTTAAAAACTACCACAAAAAAAAGAGTATTTAAGATGGATAGAAGATCTTTACTAACTCCAATACTAAGAAAGACTGTCAGAGTGCACAACTCTTGAGCAGAAGACAAAGGAAGAGATCAAATGAAGTAGGATATAACTTGTCTATCAAAGAAACTATAGAGAACCCATAATATGAACAACATCAGGAACACTATCTATTAGTGATTAATATCAATTAACCAAGTGTTTATGTATCTATCATCTACTTAATAGAATCAATACATGGAAGGATTATTTAGGGACTGCTCATCATCCTGATGACTTTTGTAAATTGACTTGTTTCTTTTTCATATGGCAGCCCATAGCAATGAATATTTCTCCTGCATCTTGCTGGGGTAAAACTTGAGCCCACTGAGATGGTAGAAGATGGATGTCAGCAGAGTACATTGGTAAAAGTTAGCCTGGCAAAAGTAATCTTGAGAGGAACAGGATGGGCATCTTAAGGTGTTTGGGCATGTGACATGCTCAAGGTATGATTCTTAAATTTACTTTTATTTCTTAAAAGGGTAGAACTAGAAACTCTAATTGAAAAGTTACAAAGAGAAAGATTTCAGCTAACTATTAGGGTTAACATTTGAACAGATACATTCATTCAACAATAAAACTGACTGCTTTGAGCCACTCTGTTTTTCCCTTCACTGTCATAATTAATCAGAGATAAAGTGGGACTTTGTCACGGGGGGTATGAAAGGAATTTTCCTTTGGGTAGAAGGATGTACCAAATTATGTTCAAGTTCCTCCTTGCTTAAGTTCTCCAGTACAGTATACTATTTCATTATGAAAACTGTATTAACACAAGTCAATAAATAAATACTTAGATAATGAGCAATGTGAGTAGATTTAAAAAGTCAGGTAAATGTGGCCTTTAATAAAACCCACTTGCTTTATATTCATAATTTGCTGTAGGTACTGTTACATTTTTTGGAATAAAGAAACAACCTTTCTTTCAACTATGATACAGTAGAGAATTACAAAACAGAAAGAATTGAAGGGTGGATAGCAACAGTAACCACAGGGGTAACTGGGAGAAATAAAGGATGGATGTGCAGGATTAATTAAATTACTAAAGCAATTACTTCAGGGGAAACTAAATACAGGCAACAGAACAAATAGTCATTCATCAATAATTGCATTTAATTCATTATCTAGAACTTTAAGGGATTGGTCCACTGGAGCCAGACAGAAATGAATTTATCTATCAGTACCACCATCTCTAACTTTGTGTCTTTATCTCTAAGAGTAACACCTCTAGCCCCTCATTTTTGCATTTGTAAAAACAAATAAATAAATTGTAATGACTTATCAAATTGCTATAAAGATTATATTAGATAATTCATGTATAGGCCTTAGTACAGAACCAAGCATAGTGCCAAAATTTCAGCAACAGCAATAACATCAATAATATTGACATCACCATATCTGTCCAGGAATCCCAGGAATGATTTTATTGAAATGATAGCATAAAAGCAGATTTCTAAAGAAAAGCTAAGCATTAGATAGATATGAAATGGGAAGAAGAAAATAGTCCTGGTGACTAACATAGCCACAGTGGAGAAAAGAAACCTTATATTCTGTAAGAGTTGATGGAGTTTGTTTGCTAGTCTGATGACTGACTCCATAAAACCAATAGTAATGAAAATGCCACCTTTCCCATTGCTCAGAAAAAAAAAAAAAAAAAGGTTCAGTGTCATTATTGATTCTGCTCTTTTTCTAACATCCCACATTTGTAAAAAATGTTCTTTGCTCACCTTCAATTGTTTTGTTTTGTTTTTTAAATGGGACTACTGATCACTACTAGCATTACTATGTCACCATGTCACCATGTCACAACCCTGGGCACAGAAACTTAACGTGATTTTTTGAAATACCTCATGCTAAGAAAACCTATCCAAAACTTTTAAATCAAAAGCACATTACGCCCTTTCAACATAGTACAGGAACGTTGTTTAACAAGCCCCATCAAGGAATATTTCATTTTGACCAAGACAACCTGAATGTACCCCCCACCTTGACCATATTATACAGTCTTCTTCCTCACTCAAGACCTCCAATTTCTCTTCTCCTGGAGCATTACTTTAGAAAACTTGTAAATTATTTCTACGTCCTGTTAAGAATATACAATTTTTAAAAAAGATTCTTGACAGTTTTATGGTGTAGGAATATCTTTCTCAAGAATCAGGCAGCCATTTTTAAAAATGTAGTCACTGAGGAAGATAGAGACCCTATCTTCTAGCCTGTGTGGAAAGGCACATGTCTTTGATTTTGTGAGAGGTAAATATTAATACCTATTTCTGTTATTTTTTATGAGAGGTAAATATTAACTTGTATTTCTGTCCAATAAAAAAGATGTCCTTAAAGGTTAAACAAATAATCGTAGAAAAATTTAAGAAATTATTGTAAAATATAAAAGATATTTTTGATTTTAAAACCCTCAGAAAAACTAGGAAGAAATAAAAGATAATTTCCTAGGCCTCATAAAGGGCAGGCAGAAAAATTCTATTAAAATTGTATTTAACAATGAGACCATTATTTCCCCTAGTATCAGAAACAAGACAAGAATGTCTGCTCTTACCACTTTTATATAACATCATCCTGGGGATTCTAGGCAGTGCAATAAGACAAGAAAATAGAAGGCATCACAACTGGAAAGAAAGATGTAAAATTGTCTTTATTTAGATATTACACACTTGCCAATGTAGAAACTTCTATGGAATCTATGAATTAACTACTGGAACTAGTAAGTAAGTGTAGAAAAATTATAGGATTTAAGGTCTATATTCTAATATCAATAATATTTCTATGCACTTGCAACAAATAAATAAAAATTTAAAATTTAAAATACCATTGAAAATGGCACTAAAATTATTCAGTATTTAAGGATATATCTTCCATAAGATGAGTAAGACCTATACACTGAAAACTGCCAAAGTCTTCCAGAGAAACTTAAAAAATAAGAGGAGACAATGACCATGTCTATGGAACAAGAAACTCACTATGTCAATTCTTCCCAAATTTACCTGGGAATTCAATGCAACTTCAAGCAATATCCCCGTAGGTTTTGCTTCTTTTTTTTAGAAGTTGACAAAATTATTTTAAATTTTTAACAGAAATACAGGGGGCCTACAAAACTAACAATTTTGAAGAAAACAAATTATAGACACCTGTCAATTTTAACTCTTGATATTTTTCTTCCTTGTCTCCCCTTTCTTCTAGCCCATCTTATTATTATTCTCTTCTTATAACTCAGGTGTGTCAGATGTCAGACATCCTTGAATGTATCTTATATATTTTTGCATGCATTCGGTATCTTTATTATCTCATACTATCTCATAAATAATATAATATTCCTTTATATTTCAAATTTCCTAGAAGCAACATGCAGAAAAAGTTCAGAAAACTAAATTGTGAATGCAGAATGAAATATAACCTCCCAATCCTTGTAAAAGTACAAAGGACCGAAGGCATAAAATTTAACCCAGTGAAAAACACGATGGAATTGTAAACATAAATAATCACATCTTTTGGAGCCATGAAACTAGCTACTAGGGAGGATATAAGAAAAGATGATGTAATTATATTGTACAGAGTTCTAGACATAATTTTAAAAGCAAGAATAACAATGTAACTATCAGAAATAGAGTAACTAAGGGGAGCATAACAGAGGGAAATTTTCAACCATCACAGCAAGAATCTATAGAAAATGACATACATTCACAGATAAATAAATAAATATAAAAGAATATTATTAAGCATTGTAGCAATAATCACAGGAACTGAAAACAGAAACAATTTAAAATTTTATATATTTTACGAGATTCTGGGTTGTGAACAGAAGTATTGGATATCTTAAAATATGCATTTATGTATTATGCTTTTATTATTATGTTAATACAGTTTAAATATTAAGAATTGAATTTAAAAATTTATATTTATTTTGTAATGAAGCAAACTATTATAAGTACTTGAATAAAATAAAATATATGTATAATATTTAAATAAAATAAATTATATAGCTTTCGAGAACAAAAAAATAAAATGTTTTAATACAGAATAACTATAATTCAATAAAACTATACTGCTTTACAGATAAATGATATGGAATAATCAGAAATGCAGACAAATATGTATATAATAATGTTTTTGCTACAATTTTTATAAAAAACAGAAAAATAAATGTTAACAATGAGGAAATTCATTAAAATATTATGAAATGCCAGCAGATCTTTACAATTATGTTCTTAAAAAATTCCAAATTACATGAGAAAAAATGGCTACGTGGTAGCAGATTTAAAAATCTCTATCAAAGTTTATGTACACAAATAACACCAAATGACAAAGAAGAAATACTTACTTAAGATTTAATGCAATCTTGTAAGCAGTTACCCTGGGTTAATAGAACATTTGATATTCATTTACCATTATAGCTTTCTATGATTTTAATTTTTTGTATGATAATCAAGTAATACTTTTGTAACAAGACAAAATAATTATATAAATAAACATTTTTAAAAATACAATAATTAATGCCTAGAGCTCAGAATGATGCCACAAAGCAGTTAGAATTTTTCAACTCACCAAGATGTTATTGATTTTCTGCCAACTGCTTAACTCAGTTTTATATTGCTGCGTGCTTTATCTCAATGCTTTATTCACAAGACCCTGGTTAATTTTCTCAGTGAACTCTGTGTCCTTGATGTCTCTGAAGTTTAAATTGCAAAAGAGCTTGTGAATTAGACAAGAGCTACTTCTCTGATCTCCTGACATTATGATGCAGATTTGAATTAGATTCAGAAGAAGCTAGGAAGCATGGGTAATGATAGCTCTTTTTAATATTGAGATAAAAATTATTTTTTTCTCAGAAAATTGAGTAGAGAAGAGGCCAAGGAGATTTGATAGGCAGAAAGTAAAAATTTTATTTTTATGTGCATAAAGCTATTTCTTAGAGAAAACAATGAAAATGATACATTTATTCAGAAAATTTAAATAACATATATAGTGAAAGCATTCTATAGTTTGGATATTTCAAGCGGACCCTTATTTGGGGATATATTTCTATTTTGTACTTTATTAACTCTGCGATGAAGACTCAGTCTATTTCTGTTTTACTTTGTTTTTCAGTTTACACCTTTGGTGTACTGATGTTTTTGAAAATATAATAAAAATAAATTACTAGAAAAATGATCACATATCTACATCATGGCGATGTTAATTTCAACAAATTTCTAAATGTTTACTCTCATCTTCTAAACTTATTTCGTGAACTAGTAACAGTTCACAGATCATCAGAGTTCAAGACTGCCCTTCTTGTAGCACTGCTCTCAATAATTCCAGATGTTCTCTCTTGCACATATAAATGCAAATTCCCCATTCACTTATTTAACAAGTTAAAAAAAAAATAAATTCAGAGTGCATGCATTTTAAATGTAATTCATTTGTGCCTAATACTAATTTCCAGTTTCAGAAGGTCTTACATAAATATACTCAGCTGGGTTGAAGCTATTACTAGATAGCTGAAGATTTAAAAAGTAAATAACGCAAGTTCAACTAAATACCCTTTTTGGAAATATGCAGATACTCCTTGACTTACAATGGGGTTATGTCTAGATAAACCATTGTAAATTTAAAATTTCTTTATGTTGAAAATGCATGTAATACACTTAACCTATTGAACATCATAGCTCAGCCTAGCCCACCTTCAACATGATCAAGGCACTCACATCAGCCGACAGCTTGGAAAAATCATCTAACACAAAGCCTATTTTACAATAAAGTCTTGAATATTTCATATGATATATTAAATATTGTATTGGAAGTAAAAATCCAAAATGGTTTTATGGGCACTCCAAGTACAGATTCTACTGAATGAGCATCAGTTTTGCATCATCATTAAGTCAAAAAAATCCTAAGTTGAATCATGAAAAGTTGGGGATCATCTATAGTAGAAAATTTGTGTTCTTTGTAGAGACCACAAATATAAAATTGAATGAGTAAATAATTTTCTTTCATGATGCATTTAGTCATGATTTGAGATAATAAAAACAAGTAACATTTTCCAGGCTTACATGTTTTTCATGCATATCTAAAATCCTAAAATCTGCATGTCAAGGTTTCTCTCTCTCTCTCCCTCTTTCTCTATTCTCTCTCCTGTCATCCCTCCATAGACTCAGGGAATTGATCCCAGGATTGCCCATCCCCAGTGCCACCCCATACCAAAATCAGCACATACTCAATCAAGTCTCATAGTTGGCGCTGCAGAAGCTGCATAAACAAAATGGCAGCCCTCCCTGCATGTAGGCGTCAGATCCCAAGAATACTATGTTTTCGATAGGTGTTTGGTTGAAAAAAGTTGCTTATAAATGGACCCTGAAATTCAAAGGTTAACTGTGTGTATATTTAGATATGCATATATACAATTTTGTATGTGTACACATTTATATATACATACATCTGCCTGTACACATGGTTTTATATATATAATATATACACAGACACACAGACACAAACATGCTATATGTATATTTTTTTCTGGAAGAAGAATTACTATTAATGGCAACGCCACAGTATGTTGCATTTATAAACACAATCTTTGTAGTTGGGGTTGGGCTCGGGTTATGTCATTAACTAGCTGTGTGACAATGAGCTAGTAACTTGACCATGCAAAGCTTTAATAAAACAATTGTAATTCTCAGAAAGAAAGCATGATTAATGAGATGTATTATGCAAATTCTCATCATAGTGTTTGGCCTGAGAAAATGCTCAATATATGATAGGCGTTAGGATCATTAATGATACATTCACTGATTACTAGTTAATGAGCTTGCTCCAATTCAGAAGTAAACATAGCAGTCATATGTACACCAAATATATAGTTATGTATATGAATACAAGCAGAGTAAGTGATGTTTTAAGCTATTATCAATGATTTCAATTTGCCCATGAATTGAATCCAGACTGGTGGGGTGAGGGTCAGGGAGAAGAAGCCTTGAAGTAAAATACAATCAGAGATGGTGTGAAACGACATAGAATGACCTCTTCTCAACCCAAATTTCTTACACACTTCACATTTTGCCGCCCATCAGCCTTATAGTGATTTTGGCAGCATACACAAAACTTGAGTTTTATATGGTTTGAACCTCCAAATCACAGAGAAGCTAAGCACTTTAGCAATTTCACCAGTGTTATTTTTATTATGATACATTTTATTGCTTACTCCTATGTCTCACAACTGTGCCCAGCAGCAGGAGGAAAATGTCTACATGTGGGAGTCAGAAGAAAGGATGCAATTCTAATAACAAAATCATCACAGGTATGAGTTATTTTGCTTGTTATGGTTTAAAATAAAGACAAAAAATTATCTTCTATTGTTTGAGTTAGTTGTTATTTTCTGGGATCTGCATCTTCTTGCTTTTTAAGAGAAAGTCACCTTCTAAGTTTCGATATTAAGATTCATTTTCGGCCGGGTGCAGTAGCTCACACCTGTAATCCCAGCACTTTGGGAGGCCAAGGTGAGCAGATCACAAGTTCAGGAGATCAAGACCATACTGGCCAACATGGTGAAACCCCGTCTCTACTAAAAATACAAAACTTAGCTGGGTGTGGTGGCACATGCCTATAATCCCAGCTACTCAGGAGGCTGAGGCAGGAGAATCACTTGAACCCAGGAGGTGGAGGTTGCAGTGAGTCAAGATCGCGCCACTGCACTCTAGTCTGGTAACAGAACTAGACTTCAGCTCAAAAAAGAAAAAAAAAAAAGATTCATTTTCATGCAGATTTTTATTTGGAGACACAGTGTCTGCTTTAGCTCTTTCAAATATTCAAAACCTCTAGTTTCTATTACACTGTGTATTATGTTTCAGATTCCTAGCCTGTGGTTCTATTCAATCATTTGAAAACCTCGTTCTCTTAACACCCACCATTAATTTTGGTTCTATTTTTTTTATTTTCAACATCAAATGATTTATCACAAATCAGGAAAGACAGTAATCTTTTATCTCAATTTTCCTTCTACTATGCACCTAATATGTTGCCTGATTTCTTTTCAGCTATAAATGAATGATAAGCAATCTGTCCTTAGTTGCCAGTGTTCTTTCATAAAACCATCATTCTCTCATTCTGTTTCCTTAGATACTTGTATCTATTTCAAATTTTGACTTTTACTCCTTGATTTAGAACCTCAAGATGAATCACTAGAGAGTCATTGTTTAAAATATAGTCATGCATCACGCAATGACATTTCTGTCAACAATAGACCACATATATGATAATGGCCTCATAAACTTATAATAGAGCTGAAAAATTCATGGTACCTAATGATGTTGTAGCTCTCCTAATGGCATAACACAACATATTACCTTTAGTATGTTTAGGTATATTTAGAAACACAAACACTTATCATGGTGTTACAATTGCCTACAGTATTGAGTTTGATAATATGTTGTACAGGTTTATAGCCAAAGATCAATAAACTGTACCATATGACCTAAGTGTGTAGTAGTCTATAACATTTAGATTCATGTAAGTACACTCTATGATGTTCACACAACACCGAAACTGCTTAATGATGCATTTCTCAGAACATATTACCATCAAATGAATTATGACAGTATGTATGAGATTATAATAAGCTAGTATGATGAAGTAGTGGAGAGTCAGACTTCTCGAGTTCCAACTTTAATTCCAACCATTAGGCTGTGGGACCTTGAGCAAGGTACTTAACTCGGCTTTCTCTTCTGTAAGGTAAGGATAATAATAGTACCTACCTTGCAAGGTTAAGGATTAAATGCTTTGATGCACATTTAAATTATCCTGTGTTTGTACATAGTTAAATAATTTAGAAATAACTATTATTAACATCCTGTTTTTCATACATGGCTTCTAAGGATGGAATTTTGACAATAAATTCAGGTCTTTATATCTTAATGGATCTTTTGGGAAGATATTAACTTCATGTTGGCTTTTATATCTAATTCTAATCTAAGATTACTCTGCTTAGTGGAAATGGTGCTCAAAAGGTTCAGTCTCTCTCCTGTGGTCACAGATCAGATAGTCTTTAATTTATTCTTCTCCAGATCATTCTGGAATTAAGAATCAAAACTTAGTGACACTTAAAATATGTAGTTGTGTTGACCTCTTTTTGGACAATGGTAAAATCCCTAAGAGTGAGAAAAATAAGCATTGTATTTATAAGTATACCTATGAGATTAAAAAAATCAACATCATCAAAAGCAAAAGAGAGCCTAAAATGGTTCCCCCATGCCTCTAATCCAACCTCAAGGTCTGATTTCTAGGTACAAACAACCCCTCAAATCTTACTTACTGTACTCAAAAATTCACAGTAAAATTTTCCAACATTGCCCAATGAACATTGACAGTTCTATATGAAACCATGTCTCAATTTCTAGCACATGTGGTATAATACTGGATCCATCAACAGTGCTCTTTGCTGTTTCTTAGTGTGCATGATTTACTGCCTTTTCTCCTCTGATTTTAGTGAGAACCTACTGTCCCCAAAAGCTCTCTGGGCAAGCTGCAAACCCTATGATTACAGTTATGTCTTATTTTATTGTTTTTCTCTCTACTGCACTGTGAAGATATTGTGTTTTACACAAATTGAAGTTTTGTGGCAACCCTGTGTTAAGCAAGTCTATTGGCATCATTTTTCCAATAGCACGTGTTCAATTCATGTTTCTATGTTACGTTTTGGTAATTCTCACAATATTTCAATGATCCTTGATGATAGTTTTGTAATTGTTTTGAGACATCACAAACCATACCCACATAACATGGCGAACTTAATAAATGCTGTGTGTGTTCTGACTGCTCCACCAACTGGCTGTTCCCTCATTTCTCTCCCTCTTTTCAGGCCTCTCTATTCCTTGGAACACTACAATATTGAAATTAGGCCAATTAATAACCCTACAAGGGCCTCTAAATATTCAAATGAAAGGGATAGTCACACATTTCTTATTTAAAATCAAAAGTTACAAATAATTAAGCTTAGTAAGGAAGGCATGTCAAAAGCTGGGATAGGCAGAAGGCAACCCTTCTTCTGCCAAACAATTAACCAATTATGAATGCAAAGGAAAAGCTCATAAAAGAAATGAAAAGTGTTACTCCAGTGAATACACAAGTGATACAAAAGAAAAACAGCCTTATGGTTGACATGGAGAAAGTTCAGTGGTCTAGATAGAAGATAAAATCATTCCCAACATTACCTTAAGACAAAGCCTAATCCAGACCAAGATCTTAACTCTCTTTGCAGCAGCACTAGCTGTGGGGGGTCTGTTCCTGGAGACCCTTGATTCAGTGATGGATAAATAAAGTACACTGACACACAGATATTCTGTTTTGCCAGTCCAGCTGAGGGTCCGAGGTCACTCACAATCTCCAAGGAGAGTCATGTAAAGAATAGCAGCCGCAGCCCTGAGCAGCTCACACTCCAGGCATTTATTTAGTATAGAATTAACAACAGAAGCTTTGAGTAAACACACTTTAGGGCCATCTGGCTCAAAGGGTAGTTAATGGAGGTAGGGTAAGCAGACTTAACTGGGAAAGTCTCTATTGTCCCTAGTATTTACCTTATGGCCTAATGCTCTAAGGTAAGAACCTGTCGCCTTCAGCCTGTTCAATTATTACAAGCTATGTAACCTTTCGGCCTTCCAAAAAGATTTGTGACTATTCCCTATAACTCTCCCTAATATTTCCCTTTAATATTTCTGCCCCCATCCTGAGTGAATCCCAACACTCTTCAATTCTGTGAAGGCTGAGAGAGATGAGGAAGCTGCAGAAGAAAAATTTGAAGCTAGCAGAGGTTGGTTTATGAGGTTTTTTTTTTTTTTTTTTTTTTTTTCATTTTTAGCACTTTATTTTTAATCTCATGTTTAATTAATTTATTTTTTGGTTTTTTTTTTAATTATTATTATACTTTAAGTTCTAGGGTACATGTGCACAACGTGCAGGTTTGTTACATATGCATACATGTGCCATGTTGGTGTGCTGCAGCCATCAACTCATCAGCACCCATCAACTCGTCATTTACATCAGGTATAACTCCCAGTGCAATCCCTCCTCCCTCCCCCTCCCCATGATAGGCCCCGGTGTGTGATGTTCCCCTTCCCGAGTCCAAGTGATCTCATTGTTCAGTTCCCACCAAAAGCCAAAATTGACAAATGGGATCTAATTAAACTAAAGAGCTTCTGCACAGCCAAAGAAACTACCATCAGAGTGAACAGGCAACCTACAGAATGGGAGAAAATTTTTGCAATCTACTCATCTGACAAAGGGCTAATATCCAGAACCTACAAAGAACTCAAACAAATTTACAAGAAAAAAACAAACAACCCCATCAAAAAGTGGGCAAAGGATATGAACAGACATTTCTCAAAAGAAGACATGCATACAACCAATAGACACATGAAAAAATGTTCATCATCACTGGCCATCAGAGAAATGCAAATCAAAACCACAATGAGATGCCATCTCACACCAGTTAGAATGGCAATCATTAAAAAGTCAGGAAACAACAGGTGCTGGAGAGGATGTGGAGAAATAGGAACACTTTTACACTGTTGGTGGGATTGTAAATTAGTTCAACCATTATGGAAAACAGTATGACGACTCCTCAAGGATCTAGAACTAGAAGTACCATATGACCCAGCCATCCCATTACTGGGGATATACCCAAAGGATTATAAATCATGCTGCTATAAAGACACATGCACACTTATGTTTATTGCGACACTATTCACAATAGCAAAGACTTGGAATCAACCCAGATGTCCATCAGTGACAGACTGGATCAAGAAAATGTGGCACATATACACCATGGAATACTATGCAATCATAAAAAAGGATGAGTTTGTGTCCTTTGTAGAGACATGGATGCAGTTGGAAACCATCATTCTCAGCAAACTATCGCAAGAACAGAAAACCAAACACCTCATGTTCTCACTCATAGGTTTGTGAGATTTAAGGAAAGAAGTCATCTTCATAACATGAAAGTGCAAGGTGAAGTAGAAAGTGCTGATGTAGAAGCTGAAGCAAGTTAGCCAGAAGATCTAGCTAAGATAATTGATGAAAGTGGCTATAATAAACAACGGATACAGAAAAATAAAAAATAAATTAAAAAAATCCAGCCTTCTTTTGGAAGAAGATGCCATGTAGGACTTTCATCACTAGAGAGAAGTCAATGACGGCTTCAAAGCTTCAAAGGACTGGCTGAAACTCTTGTTAGGGGCTAATGTAGCTGACGAGTTTGAGTTAAAGCCAATGCTTCTATACCATTCTGAAAATCCTAAGGCTTCTAAGGATGAGATTAGCATAATAATTAGCATATTAAGAACTACGCTAAATTTACTTCGGCTGTGATCTATCAATAGAACAAAAAAGCCTGAATAACAGCGCAGATGTTTACAGCATGGTTTACGAACAATGTTAAGTCCACTTCTGAGACCTATTGCTCAGAAATAAAGATTTATTCCAAATATTACTGCTCATTGACAATGCTCCTGATCACCCAAGAGCTCTTATGGAGATTTACAAGATTAATGTTGTTTTCATGCCTGCTAATACAATATCCATTCTGCAGTCAATGGATCAAGGAGTAATTTGTACTTTCAAGTCTTACTATTTAAGAAATACATTTCATAAGGCAATTGCTGTCATAGATAGTGATTCCTCTGTGGATCTGGACAAATTACATTGAAAATCTTCTAGAAAAGATTAGGCATTCTATATGCCATCTAGAACATGTGTCATTTGTGGGAGGAGGTCAATCAAAATATCAACATAAGAGGAGTTTGGAAGAAGCTGATCCCAAATTTCACGGATAATTTTGAGGGGCTTATTAGTGAAGGAAGTTGTTGCAGATATGCTGGAAACAGAAAGAGAACGAGAATTAGAAGCGGGGTCTGAAAATGTGACTGAATTACAATCTGAGGATAACACTTGAACAGATAAGAAGTTGCTTCTTAAAGATGAGCAGAGAACGTGGTTTCTTAGGATGAAACCTACTCCTGGTAAAAATGTTGTAAACATTGTTGAAATGACAACAAAAGATTTATACTATTCCATAAACTTAGTTAATAAAGCAGTGGCAAGGTTTAAGAGGATTGACTCTAATTTTGAAAGAAGTTCTACTGTGAGCAAAATGCTATCAAACACATCACATGTTACAGAAAAAATTTTCATTAAAAAAGTGCCAATCAATGTAGAAAACTTCATTGTTGCCGTCCTTTCAGAAATTGCCACAGCCACTCCAACCTCCAGCAACCATCACCCTAATTAGTCAGCAGCCATGAACATCAAAGCAAGATCTTCCACCAGCAAAAAAAAAAAAAAAAATTATGACTGACTGAAGGAGCAGATAATCATTAGTTTTTAGAAAAAAAAAAGTAATAAAGCATTTCTAATTAAGATATGTAGGCTGAGGAGAATGGCGTGAATCTGAGAGGCGGAGTTTGCAGTGAGTAGAGATCGTGCCACTGCGCTCCAACCTGGGCAACAGAGGGAGACTCCGTCTCACACACACACAAAAGATATGTGTACATTTCTTTCTAGACATAATACTATGACACACTTACTTAACAGACTACAGTATAGTGTAAATGTAATTTTTATATGCACTAGGAAACTAAAAAATTTGTGTGACTCACTGTTCTGTGATACTCCTTTTATTGCAGTGGTCCAGAAGCAACCCCATAATATCTCCATGGCATGCTTGTATTAAGAAAGATGTCTAAATCATTCTTTTGACTATGTCTATGGCTTAATAGAGATGCCAATGAATGTATAGACATCAAATTTGTCATAAGAAATGACAAGGTTAAGTCCAGGAAGTGATTTCCATTTGATGAAATGGAAGAGAATAAAGAAAGAGAAGTATTTTGTATCTATCTTCTGAAACAAACAAAAACCCCACCCTGGCATTTTACCAAAATCTACAGAAGAGGAACAAAGAAACAGTAGTAATTTTGTCAATTTTAAAGTTTTTGGTATTATCACCTGGCTTCCTGTTTCATCCATAGTAGCCAACTTGAAGGGACTCTAATTTGCCAAATCTGAAATAGTTTGAGCCCTCAAAAAAATAAATAATGAGCATAATAAATTATAAAACGTAGAAAAAAAGAGTAGAAAAGCCTGAGTCTGTACCAATAGTAATAGATACAAAATAAATAAATAGTCTAGAAGCTGGGACAGGCTACTTCTCACAGCACAATGACTGATGCTGATTGGCAAATATGGAGAGAGTGCTGGAGTTGGATAATCGTCACTTGGTAATCATCAAAGTAATTATTACTTCACATAAGCATCATCAACAGATGCTAAATGTTGGGGGGAAATTTCAGTAGTGAGCAGAACATTTACATAGTTCTAAAGTATCTCTTGACAGATTGCTTATTAGTTACAGGAGAAAAATTAGTAACTATACTTTGTCAAGGGCAACACCTTGATCAGATGATCAAAGTCAATATCACCAATGAGGGGCAGATTGACATTGTGTACCTTCTGATGTGACTACATATGGTCATTTATATGCAGTATCACATTCTAGCTAGGAATGTAAAATCTAATTATGAATGAATGAATGAATGGATGAATCTAATTATGAGAAAACATTAGACAAACCCAAAATGAGAAGTACTTTATTTTAAAAAGTGACTGTACTTCAAAAGTTTCAATGCAATAAAACATAAGGAAGAGCTAAGAACATGCTCTAGATTAAAGAGACATTATAGTTAAATGTAGTATGTAATTTAAGACTGAATTCTCACTGGAAGAAAACAATATGTTAAGTAGGACACTATTAGGTAAAAAATTGAAACATGGGTAAAAGATCTGATAAAAGTACTACATTAAAGATAATTTGTTCAGGTTGATAACTATCTTTTTACTCTCTTATGTAAGAGAGTAACCTTATTCTTATGAGATTCCCTGTATCTAGAAGATATATTAACAAGTTATTCTTATGTGATTCGGATATGATATTATACATAGATTGATAGATTAGGTTGATAATTTATTAATTTTCTATTGCTACATAACAAATTACCACAAACTTTGTAAGTTAAAACAACAACCATAGATTCTGACCACATTCTGTAGGTCAGAAATCCAGGCAGACTGAGTTTTCCGTTTTTTTCTTGCTATGCCAAAATCAAGAAGTCAATAAAGGTACCTTACTTTCTGGAGGCTCTGAGAAATAATTTGCCTCCAATCTCATTTAGGCTGTTCATGAAATTCAGTGTCTTATGGTTGTAGAACTGAGGCCATATTTCTTGCTGGCTGTCTACTAGGAAACATTCCCTCAGCTCTTTAAAGCCACTCACATTCCTTCATACATAATCCATATTCAAACTCACAATGATACATGGGATCCTCACACTTTTAATCTCTCTGATCCTTGCTTCTACCACGTTTCTGACTTCTGACTTTTAAAGGACTATCTTGCAGGTGCAGGAAATAATAACAGTAGTACACATTTACTGTCTTCATTGAGGAAAACTGGCCATAAAGTATACTATATCTCTGACCCACGAAGATAATAGCTGCGTCTTAAAGGTCAACTGACTTGAGACTTTAACTACAACTGAAATTTCTTCACAGCAGTACCAGTATTAATGTTTAATTGAATGGACAAAAGCCAGGTATTTGGAGACTAGGAGGAGGGCATCTTTAGAATTCTGCCTGCCTTAGAAAGAGATAGACAATAGATTAAATGGATGGGTGGAGGGATGGATAGAGAGATGATGGACGGATGGATGGATGGATAGATAGATAGATACAAGATCATACATAGAATAGAACTGCCCAATGCTTCTAATTTTATCAGTTTTTTTAAAAGATATTTTGAGTGCCATAGGTTTTAAGAGACATGAGACAAAAATGCATAATATTTGAAACGGATGAAGGTGGACAACTCAATGGATATTCCTGTTTGAACCAACTTGTAAGAATACTGTCTAAGAAGTCTGAAACATGAGGTACTCCACCCGAGTCTGTGGGGGTAACAACAGGCAAAGAGAAAGGTCATGGATTTGTGAGAAATCATTCAGAAATGGTGCCACCTGTGTCTGACAATTATGTAATACAAAAGATTCCAATTTGCATGGGAGGTTGGGATCTCTAAAGAACCCATCAAACCTTCCAATGAGAAAGAGTTAGTGTTTGGAAATCTTCCCAGTCTGATGGCATGAAAGACAAGAAATAATAGGAAAAAGCTTCAGCTATAATAAGTAAATTTTTGAAGTTCTTATTTCCTTTCATCTATCCTCCCTTTCTGATCCTTAAGGAATTAGAAGTCATATAGTAAATAAGGAGGAAACAAAAGTATTATAAGTTCTGTAGGCTAGAACTGCATCTATAACTTTAATGCTTAAGGAGATATTCCAGATTTTTAAAAGTCAGAGATGTAGCATAGTTTATGGCCAGTTTTCCTCAACGCAGACATTAAATGTGTATTACTGTTATTATTTCCTGCACCTACAAGATAGTCTTCTAAACTTGAAAGGGAGAAGTGAAAGTCAACACATCTGCACTACTCTCATTCTTTTGACCTGTTTTAATTTTGGTAAACCCCTGGGAGGTTTATGGAAAACTATCAGATTAATCTGGATCTTGAAGGGTGATTTAAGCAAAATATTTAGAGTAGAAAATAATTATTATTTAATAATGGAATAGCAATTATTGAGGGCTTGGTCATGACTCAATCATATCATGTATTTTTTCTTTGCACTTCTAATCTAAATAACTTTGTAAATTTGGAAGAAAATAAATGCTAGAAGACTAGATAGATAGATAGATAGATAGATAGATAGATAGATAGATAGATAGAATACAAAAGNTAGATAGATAGATAGATAGATAGATAGATAGATAGATAGATAGATAGATAAAATACAAAAGAATTCAGGCTACAGAAATTACTAGACCAAATCACTATACTGTTGCTTTGGGACATCTGCCAGATCAACCAAACCAAGTTGTTATGGGGAGTAAACTTTGACATACTAATTATTCTTGTTTGCTTTAGCATAGTTTTGATAAGCAAATAAATTATAAGCCATATAAATTATAATGCAAAATTCCTGACAACATATCCAGAGGTAATGATTTGAAGGAAAATAGACCTTTTGATAGCCAAAAGGTCTATTAGACCTTATAAAGCCAATTATTAGCTATCCTTTGGAATTCATTTATATTTGAACACGTTGTTTATCATTGCATGTTGAAGACAATGATTATTCTGAAATGGTTTTCATGCAAGCTCATGACTCAATTGTAGTTTTATCTTAACTTCCCATTATAAAGAATGTGTTAATTTTAGTTCCTAGAGATCTTACTTGTAGTATGAATAGAAGAGTAAGAATTTCATTTACAAACATTACTCTTTAGTATAGTGGGATCAGTAGGTATCTGTGGGAGAAAATCCATAGAAAACATCTGAAATTGCGTTGAAGTTTCTCAGTATCCTCAAATTGAACTTTGAAAAATATGTTCCCCTTTACTGTAAAATAAAGTCAATTTGTTGGTTTATGTCTATTAATTATGTATAAATGTATAAATAATTATAAATATGGCAGCAAATATGACAATGCTTTCATTTTGTCTTACAGTCTCAGAAATACTTCATACTAAAGACTTAAAATCAGATCTGAAACTGTAAAACTACTAAAGGAAAACATAAGGGAAACACTTCAGGACATGGGTCTGGGCAAAAGTTTTATGGATAAGAATTCAGATGCTCAGGAAACAAAACCAAAAATAGACACATGGGATTATATCAAACAAAAAACTTCTGCCAGCAAAACAATCAACAGAGTGAAGAGACAACCTGCAGAATGGGAGAATATGTTTGCAAACCATTTATTTGACAAAGTTAATATCCAAATTATAGAAAGAATTAAAACATCTAAAAAGCAAAATATAGAAAGAATTAAAACACCTAAAACTAAAACGTAAAAAATGCAAACAATGTGATTTAAAAATGAGCAAATGATCTAAATAGATATATTTCTTGAAAGAAGGTATACAAATGGTCAAGAAGTATATGAAAGATGCTCAGCATCACTAATCATCAAGGAAATGCAAATCAAGCCACAATGAGACATTATCTCACTCCAGTTAAAATGGTTATTACTAAAAAAACGAAAACTAAGAAATGCTAGCAAGAATGAAGAGAAAATGAAATTCTTAAATACTTTTGGTGGGAAGGTAAACTAGTACAACTATTGTGAAACACAATATGGAGTTTCCTCAAAAAACAAAAAATAGAGCTACCGTATGATCTAGTACCCCACTAATGGGTATTTATCAAAAGGAAAGGAAATGAGTATATCAAAGAGATGTCTACTCCCATGTTTATTGCAGCACTCTTCACACTAGTGAATAAATGTGCATCAGCAGATAAATGGATAAAGAAAAACTTGTATATACACACAGTAGAATACTATTCAGTCATAAAAAAAATGAAATTCTGTCATTCATGGAAACATTGATTATCCTAGAAAAACATTATGTTAAGTGAAATAAATCACACATAGAAAGATTAATACTGCATGTTCTCATTCATATGTGGGAGCGAAGAAAATAGAGCTCATAGAAATAGAGTAGAAGTTACTAGAAATTGGAAAGGCAGGGAAGATAGGAAGAGGTTGGTTAATGGATACAAAATTGCAGCTAGATGATAAGAATAAATTCTAGTTTTCTATAGTACTGTAGAGTGACTGTAGTTACCAGTATTTCATTATATATTCTCAAATAGCTGAAGAAAAGATTTTGAATGACCCCAATACTAAGAAATAATAAACTTTTGTGGTGAGAGATATGTTAGTTACCTTAACGTGACCATTACACATTGTATACACGTATTGAAATATACCTCTATACCTTATAAATATGTACAATAATTATACATGAATTTAAAAATTGTTCAAAACTATTATAAGAATCACTGGCTCTTTAAATTTATATTCAGGCATCAGCCCATTTTATGCAAAATGTAAACTTGCCTACAGTAAAAAAATGCAATTTGGTTTTATAAAATATTTCAAGTCAACTTATTGGTATTATGTCTATTCATGGCCAAACAAAAAGCATTCAAAAGCATTCTGGACTTAAAAGGCGTATTTTAAATCAGTTTGCCTTAATTGCTCTGATGAAATTGAAACTACTGCAATTTAATTCATATTACTATTCAAAAATAATTTTCACTAGAAAAATTCACCATATCAAGATTAGTAATATCATTTTGAATTGAAGTATTCAAGACTGGCACAAGTAGAAAAGCGGTCAAATTAAGTAATGCAGCCTAGAGGAAAGAACTTAATGTCAGTAGCCAGGATACTTGGAATTTCAGCCTCTGCTAAGCTAGGGAGTTGTAATTTATGTGCCTCATTTTTCTCATCTCCAAGACAGGAAAACCAGTTATCCTGAACCATCACAGGATGGTTTGAAATATCCCTTTAGATCACAGACTAGCATGAGTAAATGCTCACAATACAATCCTAAGTAAAAAGGGTGAAATATAACATTATATACCCAATATCATTCCAATTATATAAAGAGAAATGGACACAGGCATCTGTACAAACACATATGTATTGCTAAGAGACAAGACAGAAATGGTACAATGATTATCTCTGGGTGATAGATTGTAGCTGACTTTTTTTCTCTTTATAGGGTTAAGAGAATCCAATATTTGGAAATAAGGCAATTGAGTAGGAGATCACAATCTTTCAATGTCATATGCAGACATTATTTAACAGATTCCATCAAACATTTTTCACTTTCTTTGTCATTTGAGTAGATCTCAGTTTAGTTATATTAAAAATTATAGCCACCAAAATTGTGGTATTGCCTTCTGGAGCACAAATCAGTTTTTTATCAAACCTGCCAGTTTTATTGTACATTCTTTCTGTTTATTCTTATCAATATCCAGTTCCTCAAATGTTCTTGGAATCAGCTTCATCATCTTACTGGTTCTCTTACTAATCAGTTAAATAAAATGTTGACACGTATTCATTTTATAGTTTTATGAGTCATACTTTGAAAAGTATACTTTGACAGAGCCTTTCAATATTTTCTGAATTCTCATTGTGCCTTCAATAAATCATATTTTTAAATTTTGGATCACCACTGGCATTGTATTTTGAAAACTTAAAAGCATTATATTAAGTGAAACATATTAACATAATGCAGAGGAGGTAATAAGTGGTAATAAAAATGAATTAATCTCTCTCTGAATATTCCATCACTGCCAAATACCAACTGTGACCTAGGGAAAAAAATAATAACAAAAACTTCTTTACTGCTGTAGGATTCAGTTTTCTCTTCTGTAAATTAATAACAATTATATTATTTTCACAAATTTCTATATTTAGCATAATATTAACCAGCCCTGTGATAGCTCCCTAAATCTTGTTTCTTTCAGGTGGTTACTTTTTCAGGTCCTCAAAGTACTCAGTTTCCAAGCCATTTTAACACAGATATTCTAGGTTCAGCTTCTATTAAATATAATAAAACGTGAATACTTTCACTCCCTTTATTAGGCCCTGCCAAATTGATGGGCAAACACCTCTGTCCTCTATATTTCAAAAGGAAATCTCTGAGAGAAATTTCAATGTGGTATTCATAAACCCTTCAACATATAATTTGGTCAACTCCTAATTCACTAAAGGGGCATCCACAAGGGAAGTAAAATAATTAGATAATGAAGGATACATTAAAACATGGTCCCAATGGACAGGTGACCAGAATTTGACAGTAGTTGTTACAACAGAACTGAGAAGAAAATAGATAAGTAAATTATTTAACAAACCAAAGCCTTCTAAATTAGTGGGCACCAAACACATTTAGTCACTGTAATCACACTGGACCCAACACAGACTTACTAAATTAGTAATTATGAGGATAGTGTCAAATAGAAGTAGTCTCTATCTACTTCTATATCTCATCTGTATTTATAACAGTTCTGCAATAAGCCTAATTATTAGCCTGGTATTTTAATTTAATTAATCAATCACGGAAGAGTGTAACAGTGTATTATAGTCCCCAGATTAAAATGACAAACTATTTTACTCATTCATTCAACAGATATACTTACTTTGTGTCATGCTTTCTGTCATGATTATGTTATTCTGCTAAACTTTGAAGATTTTCCATCATAATCATTGGAGGATTTGAATCATTCTATATAGACAGCTTGAATTATTCTAAAACAAATGGCGCTCAGTGCACCAATTAAGACAAGAGCAATGTCTGTTGTCTTCCAAACATAGTATTTAACAACAATGTAACATTCCTGAATAACTGTCAATAATCTTATCAAGGTACCTTGAGAAAATCAGGCTGTTGTTCTTAAGATAATTCAACTACTGATATTCATTATTATCACTACATTAAGACAGACTGCCTTCTAGGTAGAAGTAATCAGCTTCTGAGATTGATTTCTTTCTGCATACCTAGTTCATTTTTGCACTTTCTCTGCCAAATGAAAGAAAATTATCTATTAAATGAACAGAACATGACAAGCTTGTTTAAAACTTGTTTTTATCGATGGCTCAATTAAAATGATCTTCTGGATTAAAAGGCAAATCCCAGTAAACCATCCTGAGTTTCCTTTTCCCCTAATCAAACTAGATTATAAAATGTTTGGAGCTACCTATTTTTGTTTCTCCTTATTCACACCTCACTGTTGCCAAGACTGTAGTGTACTCATAACTTCTTGTTAACTTGGCATAATGCAATGTCCCATTTTGCATATCTTAGCTATGTTGTCAGACATCTTAGTTTTTCTAAAATAACCAACTTATTAAGCAAAAGAAAGATTTGGATTAGTTTGCTCTAATAGCTTCTCTAAAAAAATTGATTGAAACCACGCTGTAGGGAAAGAGAGTGAGAGACAGAGAGTGATAGTAAGAGAAGAGAAAAGAAGAGTCATTGTAGATGAAAATCAATTACATTTACTTCCACTGCACAAAACTTGCTCACTTTAGTCTTCTCAAAATGTTTTTCAAAATTCCTTGATTTTGTGCTTACATCCTCCCATACAGGTTTACATTTTTACTTAGAATAAAATTCCTGAGTAAGGGATATGTTCTATTTCAGCAAAACATCTTTGCCAAATGGCAAAAAATGGAGAGAAATTAAAATTCTGTCATTGAGTCAATAATGAAGTTTGAATAGGTTGATAAAACAACATAAAACACCAATGTAATTTTGTGGGCAAGAATAAATGAATATTCAGTGTCTTTGGCAAAATTGAATGAATCATCAATTTAGTTAAACCTTTCACAACTCTTTCTAGTTTTATTTAACACATGTGCAGGAAGTAATGATTACAGAGAGAGCAAAGAAAGCAGAAAAGAGACCTGTTCTCTCATTTTTTTCTTGGTCAGCTTAATCTTCTAATACCATAGGATTATAAAGTAGGAGAGCACAAAGACTGGAAAGCCAGCAAAAGCTGGGTACGACACATTACTGAATCCACAGAAATGTAGTGCATTGAATGTTCTTGTAACAGAAGGCACTAGTAACAGAATTTTTAAATTGTTCACTTAATCTAAATATACATTTTAAAAATAAGTACTTTCTTTGGTACACATAACTAAGGAACAAATGAATTTTATATTTGTTTTGCTTTAGAGTTTATAAAGTATTTTTAGCTGTAGTATCTCATTTGGGCCTCATAACAAATTTGTGTTTCAAGGCAAGGCTTACCATCTTTATCTGACAAATAGAGAATTGGATGTTCATAGCAATTTAATAGTCAAAGTAGGACTGTAACTTATCTCTTCCAACACCCAGTCTCATGAAATTTCTAAGAGTTTTCGTCTATTTACTAATTTTTTAATCTAAAGAAAATAGACTACTTATTAAGATTTTTTAAATCTATGCACTTCATCACACATGATGAGCATGTCTATCAAAGTTTGAAAATACTTTCAGTACAAAATAATAAATTTGGGTAGAAGAACAAGTAAATATATCTCGAAGAATTTAACTTTTGTGTTCTTACATAAAGTTTTTATTGAAACATTACATATACGTTAATATGCAGAAGAGTACTCAATTTTTACATCTACAGCTCATGTTTTTCACAAAGTGAATACAACACCCAGATTCAAACTCAGACCATTACTAGCAGATCATCAACCTTCCCCTTACCGTTTTCTAGTCACTGCATCCCCAAAGATAATCACTATCCTGACTTCTATTACCATAAACTAGACTTAGAACTTTATGTAAATGGAAGTATGAAATGTATTTGTATATGGTTTCTAAATCTGTACTCTCCAATATACCTCAAAAGCATTATTTCTTATAAAAGTAATCCTGTTTATTAACTATATTCTATATACTCAATATTGACTTTTATGTAAGATCTGTCTAGAATTTTCTAAATTCTAGAAAAAGTCTTTGTCTGCCAAACTTAATTTATATTGTTCCATAAAGATGAGACATTGTCCTGCATGTTTCTTACCCCTTTACCACGTGTCTACAGAACGAGTACACCATCTGTTCAAACTAGGGCAGTCTGAATTTTAGACATTCAACTCTGCTTACCATGTCAACTCTGTACCCATTCAGCAGGCCCTTTTAATTATCTTCTTTAAGTATTACTTCTCATGTCAACCCTTTACCCATTCATCAGGTCCTTGAATTACCTTCTTTTAAGTATTCTCCCTTTGAGAAACCAGTATTTATTTAACAAGACATTTTTACACCTTAGTCATAAGATATTAATAATGTGAATATTGTCAACAATATACTAGGTAAAAAAGAAAAATTGATTAAAGAAAGAATTTCAGCTGCTACTGACCTTATGGGTAGATTTTTTTCAGATTTCTCGTTCTACCCTGAAAGTCGTTATTAAGGGATCATAAATGAGAATAACTTCCATTAGTCTTACATATTGGTTGATTGGTCACCTATTGAATAATGTTGCAAAAGCGTAGATCATAACCAAAAAGCATTCAATCATCTTGTGGTGTTTTAAAAACTATCATTATATTCAGTTGTTTTACTGGCCTCAAACATGCTAAGGTCTTAGGACGTAGACCATCTGCGAGACTGCAAGAGTGTCAAAGAGGGAGTGTTATAATTTAAGTTAACATTAAGGTTTTTGTTTTAACAGTTATCTCCCTCCTAAGAGACAGGACTCATAATAAAAGAATATAGAGCTGTAAACCAGTAAACATAAGATCGAATTCTGGGTCCAGAGATTTCTATGTGGAAGCATCATGATCTTACAAATCCCACTTTTTATAAATGTCAATTGTCAGTAATGGATACAAATCTTGTCTATTTCATTTGAGATGTCTTGTACTTCTTTTCTATATTCACAGGTTTGGGCATATATATATATATATATATATATATAATATTTATTGATAATGAAATTACCATATCCTAAAGAGGAAAATTTGAAGAATAAATTCAAACTCAGGCAGTAACTATACAATATTTTTTTAAAAGAAGTAGTTACACAACATTTTCTGAAAACATTTAACAACAATTGAATTAGAAACATGAGTGATAATGAAAGTCTCAGTATTGCATTGGGAAGGAGTGAAGTAGCTGGCCATGTAGGTCTTTGCAATCTCTCATTGAAGTAACTCAGATAAGCTAAATGAAATAACAAAAAAATGGTTTTTATTTCTATTCCACCAGTCTACCTTTTACTGAATAAAACAGGAAGCATACATGACTAAATAAAATTCAACACCTGAACTAAAACAATAATTGCTGGTAAAAATTCCTTGCATTGTACCAAAATTCCGACAGAATACAATTCTCCCAGGCTTATATCACTTGCATCTGCAAATGCAAATGAACATCAATGAAGTTGGTGTTGAAGTTATTTTACACCAACATTTAAATGACCATAGATATTTGACTAAGAGTTTAACTATTATCTTCAAAAATATTTTTAAGAATTGCCATGCAAAGGCAAAATAAAAATTCAAACACCATATGCAATAGGTCAGTATATCTTAAGTTTATACACACAGTTTTAAAGCCTGAAATCAGATTTATACTGAAATTCTTATTTTAAAAAAAAGTTGGGAATGTGTTCATGTTTGGAGTTCTGATGACATGCAGAAAACTGTAAAGGAAATTACATATAGAAGAAAAAAGTGTAAATCTAGAGTACAGTACAGTGTCATCTGTAAAAATCTTCATAACGGGACAGTGGATTAAGTAGCATTTTATTTCAAAAAGAACAGGTAAAGTAAAACCCCTCAGCTAACCGTCCCCGAGGAAGAGCTGTCCAAGTCCTTGGTGCTGAGTGTTTCTATATTTCAAATTGTAATTTAAACTTCCCTAATGAAAATCTTTCTTATGTAGACTCACATTTTCAGCATTCCTAAGGAACCATAAACAGTATTTTAACTATTTTGATGACTTGGGATTATTTGGGGTACACTTCATGCAATATTCTTAGTAGCTCTTACTTCTGGATTACTGGGTTTTGTATATTCTCCATTTTTTTCTTACTTTTTGACCTTTTCTTTCTCTCAGATATACCTTCTTGCTGCTGTTTAGTATCTAAATATAAAATCACCATCTTCTAATCTTCTGCTTCTAGAGAATTAGCATGGGTAGCAGAAAGGCTGCACATGAATTCCAACAAAACTTGGTTAAAATCTCTTCCCTGACAGATTTGGAGTCACTTCCATCATCCCGATAAGCTTCAATGTGCTCATAATGTAAAAATGGAGGTACAGCCTATCCCATAGGAAGGATTAAATTTGAGTATTAAGAAATGATACATGAAATGCAAAGCAAAGTCCCACTCATAAAGAAGACTTTAATATGTTAATTTGATTATACTTCCTCCTCTAATCTGCAATGATTTAAAGAGCCATGTAATGAGGTGTGTCAAATTGATGTTGCAGTGAATATTTTCTAGCCTTCTTAGTGTCCAAGTGCATAAATCCCCTATTCGATCTTCATTCTCACCTTATGTATATGTCTCCTGATATGCAGTCTGAGCACGCAAGAAACATGTTAGCAGTGCAAGTTACACTGTCTCTTTGGGGGTATTAGGATATGCTCACTAATCCACTTATCAGCAAAAATGCTTAAGACTTTTTTATAATTAGTTTGCCAATCCAAGAGGTCAGTGTCACCAAAAAACAGGGATGTGGATAAATAATACATTGTTTTTTTTTCTGGCCAGTAGCAATTTCTTTGTTATTTTACTACAGTTTTAACACTTTGATTTTTTTTTAAAAAGGAAAGTAAAATTTCTAATCAGGTGTTTTCTTAACAGCTATCATAATAGATTGAAGAAAATTTAGATTTAAATTCATAATTAAATTTTAGGGATATATGTGTATGTGTATTTAATATTTTAGCACATTTTACCGCAAAAATATTTCTTATCTTAGAATTGGCAGTATTAGAGTAATTAAGAAATAACCTACCTTGACTGTGACAATTCATTTGCCTAGTACTGGATTAATCCACATAAAACCTGCAGCCCAGTTTTTATCTAACCATAGAAATCAACTGATGCTTTTACTGAAATTATGCATATCGCTATGCCTTACTTAGCAGAGTGTGTTTCAGTAGTGTATAAAACTAGTATATAAACTAAGATTCTCTTTAAAAAGAATTAAAGTATAGTGGTTCATAAAAAGAGAATTTATAATAATGCACTTGGTTAGTGAGAAGTGTATAATAGATAAGCAGTTCTGCTTCACAGTTTTCTAGAGACTCAGGTTAGCAAATCAAGTCTTCTTTTCCAAGAGGGCTGTTCCTGTTGTTACCATTCCCTGCTGTGGTGAAGAAGGAAGTCCATGACAAGAGTGATTGTCCAAAAAGACAAGAGTGATTGTGTAAAAGAGTAATTATGGATCTAGCTGGAGTCTGCATAGTACATTGCCAAACATTATGAAGAAAAGAATCAATGAGGAAGAGTCATTTTTTAATTTAATAAATAGGGCTGGATTGTTGAATATTTAAATCCATTCTTAGGCAAGTTTGAAAATTTTAGGAAGAACGGAGGGGAAATGTGTTCAGGCACCAGAAAGATCCATTTTCAAAATACGGGTCTCGTCTTCAAATTCTATGTTAGTTTAAGCAAGGCAAAATCTCTGTTTTATATTATATATTTTTCATGATGTAGGAGCAATGATTTATATAATTGACACACTGCAGATATATATAATATGGAAAGCAAAAGTTCTATAATCTTTGAATAATATAATCACTGCTGGTTTCGGTAGCCTTCCTTCTTATATTATATTACTTTCTAAGTACATGCCAACATATTATTATTGAGTTTTATTTTACAAAAATTTCACTTTCAGCAAGCTAAAAACCACCAAACCATAGAACCAGTTCTTACATGGTGAAAGGGGTCTAAATAAACATGTGGGTCAGATGCAGTGGCTCACACCTGTAATCCTAGCATTTTGGGAGGCCGAAGAGGGAGGGTCGCTTGAGCCCATGAGTCTGAGACTAGCCTAGGCAACACAGGGAGATCCAATCTCTATGAAAAATTAAATAAATAGCCAGACATGGTGGTACATGCCTGTAGTTCCAGCTATTTGGGAGGCTGGGGCAGGAAGATTGCTTAACCCCAGGAGTCCTAGGTTATTGTGAGCTATGATCACACCACTGCACTCCGGCCTAGATGAAAGAGAGAAAAAAAGTTCAAATATGTTTTATTTATAAATATATCTGTTATTATATTTGAAATATTATTCCAAATTGAATAAATAAAATTATTTCAAATCCCAACTTATTCTAATTGGAAGCAATTTTGGAAAAATTAAAAGAAGTTAAAAGAAATGAAGACTACACATACACTTTGAAATAGAAGTATTGTTAAAGCATATTAAGCTAATGGAAATATATGTATTTTTTACTTTGTCTTCTCACACCCATCACATTTTGGGCAACTAGAACTCAAAAATCCCCGAAGGTTGTGTGTGTGTGTGTGTGCACACTTTTTCTTTTTTTGGTAAAGTATAAATATCAAATGTATTTTTACAGTATCTTTGAATATGATTCTTCTTGTAATAAAATAGTCATAAATATGGAAGTGATTTTCCTATATGCTACATTGTCCATCCAATAAATATACTTACAAAATAACATGTGGAGAATAAATAGAAAAAAATTAAAGTTATTATCTGCTTTCCATTACTTTCAAAGATCATTTTTTCTGACTATATGCCTAACACAAAAAGACATTTTAACACAGTGACTCACACAGTGCGCTGATGCCCATTTATAAAGGCAATTGAATCCACTTCTTGAAAATTACTCAAATGATTCTGCTAGGTGTACACTTGTTGGTGAAAATAAATGGGAATTGGCAACCTCTCTAAAAATTCAATCATGATGATTATCATACTTCTACACTTTATTATTCTCCCCACACTCACATGCACAAATTAAGTGATTCAATTCAATTTGACAGTATCTGAATTTTTGTGTGCTGTTTGCAATGTACTCTCTAGTCACTGAAGAGGAGTCAAAGATAAAGTGAGTTATATGTCAAGGAGTACCTGGATCATCTCAGTACTGGGATGAGAGGAAAATACAAGGCAGAGCAAGAATACTACATTGAAGGAATTCTGTATAAATTACCATCCTCAGGATGTAGAACTCCCCTCTGTATCATGTCATTGTCAGAACCTTGAATTGTTCTATGAAGGAGATGGCATTTGTGTCTTAAGATTATCTGATAGGAGAATACATGCCAGGTTAGAGAAAGAAAGTATAAAGACTGGTGTTAGGGCCTTGAAATACGCTTACATGCATTTTCTTATTTAATGCCTTTACTATTTTTTAAGGTGATATATTAGTTTGCTACAGCTGCCACAAGAAAGCACTACAGACTAGGTGACTTAATAAAAATCTATTTTCTCACAGGTCTAGAAGCTAGAAGCCTGAGATTAAGGTGTCAGCAGAGTTGGTTTCTTCTAAAGTCTCTTTGGCTTGCATGTGACCATCTTCCTCCAGTGACTTCATGTGATCTTTAAGTGTGTATGTACTCTAATCCCCTCTTTTTATGTTGACACCAGTCAGATTGGACTAGAACCCACCCATATGACCATATTTTGCCTTAAATTCCTCATTAAAATTATATCTCCAATATATTCTGATGTGCTAAGGGTTAAGACTTCATATAAATTTGAGGAGAACACATAACATCTCATAACCAATAAGCACTAGTATTATCCCTAATTTACACATATAGGGGATTTGAGAGGTTAAAAATTTGAAATAATAAATACTTAACGATCACAGACCCAGTAAGTAAAGGGCTAAATATAATATATAATATTATATATTATAATATATACCTTAGTCTGTCTGGCTTCAGTCCTAAAACATAGTAGGGACTTGACAAGTAAGTACTGGATGAATGAATGAATGAATGAATGAATGAATGAATGAATGATGAAGATACATTTTATTTTCACATAGTTTCTGATGTGAATTCATGACAGAGCCAGAATTTATGAGGCTGAATCTAGCATCATTGAATCAACTGGCAACTTTGCTTCTAATAGCTCAGGTTCATCAGGCAAGGGAAAGTCATGGAAAATTTCTGGAAAGACAACTGTCAATGAGGAAAGTGGTATTCTAGAAGATCAGTATGAAGAAAAAGAAACATTAGGATGAAGCTGGGCATTCCAAGAGTGCTGCAGTGATGCAGGATTAAGGAAATGGCTGAATGATGATATATGATGCTACCATAAAATTTTGATACATACAATAATGGCATCAATACCTGGCATTGATTGAGTTGCTACAATATGTTGGGCAATGCTACATATTTTGCACATACTATCTCATGAAATCTTCAAAGCATCATTTGGTCTAGGTACTATAATTACCCTTTTTCTGAATTTTTGCAATGTATCAGGTACTGTGTCAAGTGATTTATTAAATTATTTCATCTATGTAACCGTCTATAATGAAAGGTGCTATTATTTTTCTATTTTTGTGTATGAGGAAACTGAGCCCTAGAGATTATCACACAGTAAGTGATGAACACAGCATTCAAAACAAGCCTCACTGAATCAAGAGTCTAAGTGATAACAAACAATCCATGTTTATCCCATTATTGTATATTCACATATTCTTTTGAACCCTACAACTTTTTTTTTTTTTTTTTTTTTTTTTTTTGAGACGGAGTCTTGCTCTGTCACCCAGGCTGGAGTGCAGTGGCCGGATCTCAGCTCACTGCAAGCTCCTCCTCTCGGGTTCACGCCATTCTCCTGCCTCAGCCTCCCGAGTAGCTGGGACTACAGGCACCCGCCACTTCGCCCGGCTAGTATTTTGTATTTTTTAGTAGAGACGGGGTTTCACCGTGTTAGCCAGGATGGTCTCGATCTCCTGACCTCGTGATCCGCCCGTCTCGGCCTCCCAAAGTGCTGGGATTACAGGCTTGAGCCACCGCGCCCGGCGAACCCTACAACTTTTTAAAAATTAGATGTTAAAATGAGACTCTGAAAAGGTATTGTCATTTAGCTAATATTCAAACCCAGTCTTGATCATGATAAAGATAATCATAAAAGAATATGACACAAAATCTGTTTGCCTTTAATGTACCTTACAGAATTCTCTAATCTTCTAGCATTAACAAAATATTGCTTACAATTAAAATACTGAAAGTTCTTTGGGCTGTTTATTATATTGAAACATTTGTTATTTCCCATTGAATCGTATAATATTTATCATCTGAGAGCTCCCAGATACCATTTACTGATGAGTTCACTAAAGTTAGCATTTCTAAAATGAGAGAATTAATCAGCAATTGTATGTTTGTTTTAATTGATGTAAAATGTAAATGGAGTTTACCATTTTAACCATTTTTAAGCATACAGTTCAGTGATATTAAGCACACACCTTGCTGTACAACCTTGTTGCACAACAGGATGATATATTATCTTGAAAGGAAGACAAATAATAAGAAATGCCATAGCAAATTAAAATATGTTTCACGGAAACATGGATTTAAGCAAAAATAAATAAATAAAAATTAATAAATTATGTGTTTTCCAAGTTGCTTTCCCATTAATTACATTAAGAATTTTCATCTGAGAGTCTGTGGTGTCTGTACTAGCTTGATTCAGGTTGCTTGGTGTCAATGAAAAAAGTCCAACTCTGTAAATATTTAAAGAGATTTATTCTGAGCCGAATGTGAGGAGCATGACCATGACACAGACCCAGAAGGTTCTGAGACCATGTGCCCAAGATGTCTGGTTTACAGCTTGATTTTCTACATTTTAGAGGGATAGAAGTTACAGGCAGAGATCAATCCATACATGTAAGGTGTACATTGGTTCAGTCCGGAGTGGTGAACAACTCAAAGTAGGGGCGCTTCCAGGTCACAGGTGGATTCGAAGACTTTCTGACTGGCAAATGGTTGAAAGAGCTCAGTTATTACCAAAAGAGCTGGAATCAACAGAAAGGAGGATCTGGGTTAAGATAAGAGGTTGCAAAGATCAAGATTTTTATTATGCAGATGAAGCCCAGATAGCAGGCTTTAGAGCTCTTACTAGAACTGAAAAGTGCCAGACTCTTAGTTAATTCTTTCCTGGATCGAGGAAAAGACCTGGAAAGGAAGGGCATTCTCTGCAGAATGTTGATTTTCCCCACAAGAGTCAGTTTTGCAGGACCATTTCAAAATATATCAAACAAGTATATTTTGGGGTAAAATAATTTGGTTTCTTTCAGGGCCTGTTTGTTATCTTTCATCTGATGCTATTATAGAGTCAGATTGGAATTTGGTATCTCATTGCTACAAAGAGTCTGTTTTGTCAGTCTTAAGATCTCCGTTTAATGTTAATGCTGGTCAATTGTTCCTGAATTCTAAACGAAGGAGGGTACAATGAGGCATGTTGGACCTCCCTTTCCCCTCATAGCATAAATTAGTTTTTCATGTTAACTTTGAAATACCCTTGGCCAAGACGAGGGTTCATTTAGTTGGTTGGGCAATTTAGAATTTTGTTTTTGGTTTATAATGGTTTGCACTGTCCCTCATCTATTGAACAACAGAATTGCTAGAAAATATTGTACAGACTCTCAGTATCAGTGCAAATGAGGAGCCTCAGAGAGAAGGAAAGCTGAGAGATGAAAGGAGCACTCACCATTAAGAAGGAGAGCAGAATCAGCAAAGGTGGGCTGAAGACAGATTGGATAACCCTCCTCCTTAGGGACTGGAATACAGAATCTCCATATGCTAGTAAACTTTGACATTTGTTTTCCTTTCTTTTCTGAACTTGGGCTTGTTCAGAGCACCATGCTATGGCAGGCAGATTGACACTCCCCTCATTCTGGTGATAATTAACCTTGGCTCCCTCTATTAATAGCAACAAACAGGGTTCAAAGAGTGACTCAGCAATGACTCAGCAATTCTTTACTTCTTCCCAGCACAGTAGAAATGTTTTGTTGTTATTAGAGAACTCAAAATTCAAACTGTATAATACAAAATTGTCACATTTAGGCCATAACATTTTGGTTCTGTTAAATAGTACAGAAGTGAGATTTTAAACAAGAAACTACAAAATTTCCGGACCCTTTCAGTGATGGCTAATACAGGCAAGTTGCCACTTAGGCCTCTCAACCAGGACATACATCATGATGGATCTTCCCACTCTGTCTCTTAAACCTGAACTAGGCTTTTACTCCCTGATAGCTATTTTTTATATGAACTTCATTTGCCATTGTTGCTCTCGACCATGCAAGTGTAACCCAAATACACACCAGGCATGCTATAGTTAAAAACAAAATTATATGTTCTAAAATATTTAGACAGTGGTCAAGTTATAATAAAGTATAAAAAATAAAATAGAATAAGTCACTTTTTCATCAAACCAGCAGGCTTTTTCTTATCAAATCTAAGCAAATTTAAAGACACTTACTAATGCTTAATCACTGAATCAAGTGAAGAAGAAAAGCTAACCCTGGTAATACTTATTTTGCAAAACATGAGTATTCCATTTATTCAGGGACATTTAATGATTAAAACTAATATCCTGAGTTAAAATTACCAGGGGACATAGTTAATGGAGGAAAACAAAGGCTTCAAGAGAAATTAATTGTAAAATAATAAATACTAAAATATGTACTCAGAGCAAGTCTTCATGGCAAAGAGTAAGACTTGGTAATAAGGACCCAGAGCAAATATGGACATATCAGCAGACATTAATCTGCTAGGAGACCAAGAAAGGGACCTCAAGTAAACGAGCACTGAAATAATCTTTTAAGCTAAACTACTTGAGGAAAATAAAGCCTAGTGAATACAAAAACCAGCACTGATTTCAGAACAATTTTATAACTTTTATACTTCATTGTATATGAAGACTGCAGAATGTGCATAGCTTTTCAGAAATTAATTTCAGTAATTTTATAATGTTTTGCTTCATAATATCACACATTTCAGAAGTCTTCTTTTTTTTTTTTTTTTTTTTTTGAGGGGGGGAGTCTTCACTCTGTCGCCCAGGCTGGAGTGCAGTGGCACCATCTCGGCTCACTGCAAGCTCCGCCTCCCGGATTTACGCCATTCTCCTGTCTCAGCCTCCCGAGTAGCTGGGACTACAGGCGCCCGCCACCGCCCCCGGCTAGTTTTTTGTATTTTAGTAGAGACGGGGTTTCACCGTGTTAGCCAGGATGGTCTCGATCTCCTGACCTCGTGATCCGCCCGACTCGGCCTCCCAAAGTGCAGGGATTACAGGCGTGAGCCACCGCGCCCGGCCCACATTTCAGAATTCTTCTAAGAATTCATATATTGATTCCAGGACTGGATGAACTGTATCTGATAATCAAAATCAACATTATGGATCCATTACTTTTATACTCTGCAAATATAATTTTTAAAGTCTCATGAAAAATTTTACCACTTTTTATTGTTATATATTATCTGGGTATCAATAAGGTGTAAATTAAACACTGAAAAAGGAAGTCTGGGGGTGTCTTCCTAGTCACTGTTAATTCACGTGACCTGTGTTGACAGTTAAGTGCACAAACCTGAGTCAGATGAACTGGGTTTGAATACAGCTAAGCAATTTTACAAAAGTATTTAAAATTTCTCATCTGGAGTTTTTCATTTTTAGAGGATAAAAATAATACATCTACCTCATTTGTTTGTTTTGAGCATTAAATGAAGTGAAGTGTTAAAAGCACTTGGCACAGGGCCAGGTGCGGTGGCTCACGCCTGTAATCCCAGCACTTTGTGAGGCCGAAGCAGGGGGATGACTTGAGATCAGGAGTTTGAGACCAGCCTGTCCAACATGGTGAAATCCCGTCTCTACTAAAAACACAATAATTAGCCAAGCGTGGTAGCTCATGCCTGTAATCCCAGTTACTTGGGAGACTGATGAAGGAGAATTGCTTGAACCCAGGAGGTGGTGATTGCAGTGAGCTGAGATCCCACCACTGTACTCCGGCCTGGGCAACAGAGTGAGACTGCATCTCGAAAAACAAACAAACAAACAACCAACCAAAAAAAGCACTTGGCATATAGTGAAGTGTTCAGAAATGCTAGCTACTATTAGCTACTAACATTACCTGTGAGACCACGCCTCTTTCCTTCTTAATCTACTCAAGCTCACTTCTTATCAGCTTGGCTCTAAGTGTTCTGACTCTGGTTTTAATATCTTTGTATACAAATGAGCACACAAATATGATGGAGAAAGAGTTGGAAGCAGGGAGCCTCAGATTTAAAGAAGCATTACAAAATTATAATGCAATTATTGAAGCTAAAAAATTAACTTTGTTACAATACTATTAATCAAAGTGCAAGATGTATTCAGATTTCACCATTTCTTTTCTGCTAAAATCCTTTGTATTTTCTAGGATTCACTCCGGAATTCTGCATTGAACTTAGTCCTCATGTCTTCCTGATCTCCAATCTCGATAGTCCCTTAGCCCTTTCTTATCTTCCATATCTTACCATTCATTACTCTGTAGAATGTTCCTCAATTTGCGTTTGTATATCTGATTTGTTTTTTCATTTCTTATGAATATTTGCATTATTGGGAAGGATAGCACAGAAGTGATGTTCTCTTCTCAGGGCATTGTATCAAGAGGTCTATAATATTGATAGGGATTATTGGGGATGTACACCTTGATTATTTTGCTAAGGTGGCGTCTGCCAGGATTTTCCCCTGGGGACTTACTCTTTCCTCTTGGCATTACTAAATATTTCAGGAAAGAAAATATGAAACAATGCACATATGTTGTTTCTGCATTAAGTTTCACGCATTCTTTTAGCATTTCTGCATGTATCTTGCCTGTGGCAATTATTACTGAGGGGTTCTAACAAGGATTTCATATTTTCCTCATTTTTATATATTTATTAATTGAAATTTGTCTGTAGAATATTTTTATTTATCTGCCATTAATTCAGTTATTTATTTATATTAATATGAACTCATATTTATTTTATTATCTGACTTATAATCCATTACTATACTTATTTTGTTGCTCAACTTATTCCATTATTGTCCATTGAGAGCTCTTTCAGATTAGTTCTTGTTCCCTTCAAATATGTCTCCATCTTTTTTAGCACTTTCTTGAATTCTGGAAACAAAAGATCCTCCAGTAACACCTTGTATTTTCCCTGCCCCAGCCCTGGAATCAACCAGTTCTCCAAAGATTATTTTTTTATTATTATTATTATTATTGAAGTTCTGGTGCCTGTATTGATATCTGGCTCTTTATTCTACAAACCAAGATCAGAGGTCTAGGTGTGCTCATTGCCACTGATGTGTCAGTGCTTTAAGCATTTATCACAGAGCCAGGAAATGTAAGTATGTATCCCAACTTGTACATAAATACATATCTACATGTATCTCTAAATATGCTAATGGTTATGTATTCATAAAATTATGTAATTTTTAAATGAGTCTATATTGATACCTCTAATCATTCTTGTATACGTTCATTCCAGCCTCTCCTGTTGTCTTATTCGTAACTTCTTTCTCCACTTGTAACTTCTTTCTCCACTTGTAACTTCTGTCTCATTATTTATATTTACTTATTGTCAGTTCTAGCACACAAATAAAGAAGTTCATAATTTCTAGCCCATAATCCTAAGAAAAATAAATTGACAAACTAAAGTCCATTGTTAGTATACATTTCTCTCTTTGGTCTTACAGCACAGCCCTCCAAAATTACTTAGCTCGGTGCCTTTCCTCTCCATCTGCTTAGGTGAGACTATGCAATTAATTTACAATACAATTAGATAAATTTGTCACAGTCTGCATATTCCCCCTCCCCAGTCTTTTTTCACACATCCTGGTTGGATTTTATTTTTTCAATTAGTAAAAACCACTTTTTGTAGTGGGCAGTTTTATAAGAGTTTTAACAGCTATTATCCACCTCTCAGTCTCATTACCCCTGAAATTTTCTCATGTTACACCATTATAGCAACTACTTTCCCCATTTCCAATTTCTGGCGACCACTGATCTGTTTTTCTTTCTTTAGTTTTGCCTTTTCTGGTGTTTCTTTTAATGAAATCAGGCAGTATATTGTCTTTTCAAGATGGCTTCTTTTTCTTGTCAAAATGAATCTAAGATTTATCCATGTTCATATGTGAATCAATAGCTCTTTTATTTTTCTTTCTAAGTAGTATTTCATTGTACGGTGTGTTTATCTTGAAAAAAATAAAAATAAAAATCAGCCCGTAAGGTCCAGGAACTGATCTGATATTCATAGTCAAGCCACAATGTTATTACAAACTGATCTGTGTTTATAGCTAAGCCACATTGTTCCCTTGTTGGACATAAACAATCTCACAGAATATACACTTCAGACAAAGCCATTCAGCGAGCCTCAAAATACAAAACATCCCAGCCTCTCCTTAAATAAGTAACTTCCAATTGTTTACCAGCTTTAGTTTTAACCATACTCGTGTCTGCCTTCTGAATAGTTAAGATGCATTGAGATAATCATAGAATTGCTCCCAATTTCTTACTACACCTTCAGGAGAATGAACTTCTGCTTCCTTAGACGCTCTCCAAAATTACCCAACCAAAGGACAAATTACATAATTAGTTCTTTTTAACCCTACCTTACGGAGGTACCTCACAGTTTCCTTTGGCAAGCATTCTCTTTTACTTCAATGAATAAAAAACCCAACTTGTTCATCTACAAGTATGTTCTAGTGGCTCTGGGCTGTAGAACATTGACAGTCTATCACTGACTGAAGGTCATCTAGATCGTTTCCAATTTTCATTGGTTATGAATAAAGTTTCTATAAGCATTGGCATAGAAGTTTTTGCATGTTTTCACTTCTTTTGGGTAGAACCCTCAGAATTGTATTGCTGGATCATATGGGACCATAGAGACTTTGAATAGCTAAAGCAAGAGTGACCAGAAAGGAAAAAGTTGTAAGCATCGGACTACTTGATTTCAAATTACACTACGAAGCTATAGTAGCAAAAATAGCATGGTACTGGCCTAAAAACAGACTCATAGGCCAATAGAACAAAATAGACAACCAAGAAATAAATCCAACCATGTACAGCCAACTGATTTTTGACAAAGATGCCAACAATATATTGGGTAAAGGATAGTCTCTTTAATAAATGGTGCTGTGAAAACTGGATAGCAGTTTTTGGTTTTTAGTTACATGAATGAATTATATAGTGTTGAATTCTGAGATTTGAGTGTAACCCATCACCCAAGCAGTGTACACTGTACTCAGTATGTAGTTTCTAAGTGACTGAATGAATGATGAGGTGATAAAAAATACTCATTAGAATGCTGCCTTGTATTCCTAATATTATAAATAGAACTCTAATTCATAGATATTAGAACATGAATGTGTTAGTGTTTACTAAGAATTAGGGAGCATCTACATCCAAAAATTTCTATTGCTCATTTATACTTGTTAAAGTAATAATCTTTAAAGTAATTAAATGACAAGGATTCAGACCAGTTTAAATATTGCCAGCATAGGCATATAATAACATCTTGGTGTCTCACTTAAGTCCTAACTTTAAACAATGCATACATGCGTTTTGATTGCACTATACCTCTACGGAGCGTTAAGGTCACTATTTCTCACACATGTTTTGCAGCTGTTCTAGTATAAGAAGCCTGAAAATTATTGTGATTTGAGGCAGTTGGTTAACAGTTCATGAACAACATAACAAGACTGCAGTTGAAATGTATTCTTTTGTATCAAGAAGTTGAATATTTGTCAGCACTAAAACAAATACTTCCTTTAAAAAAAACACAATTTAGAAAATATTTTAAAAGGCTTTCTATCAGGTTTTAATAAATTCATTTTTAAATCGTAAAGTTGATATGTGGTCAACATTTGTTCTAAGAAAAATAAGATTTGTAAAATGTGTGTGTGTGTGTGTGTGTGAGAGAGAGAGAGAGAGAGAGAGAGAGAAAGAGAGAGAGAGAAACGAAAGCCTCAGCATATGGTGGTCATTGTGCTTGGCACTAGAAATATAACAGACAAACTACATGATTCCTGTATTAATGGAACTTAAGGTTTAAGATAGAAAATTGTAAACATGCACTTGTCATATAGTCTATTACTGCCCATTATTTAACAGGCAATTATAGCAAAATGGTAACTGCTATAACTGAGTGCTGTAGAAGTACTTAAAAGGGGCACCCATTCTCTACTGGCAGTGAGTTGCAGGGTAGAGAGTGATTATGGCTGGCTTCCTGGTGGAGGAAGTCATGGCTAAATTGATGCTAGGCACAAAGTTTGAGTAAAAATCAGCTAGGGAGCCAGGGGTGCAGGTCGGCTGGGTGAGGGATTTGGCAGCTAATAGGGTTTGAAGAGGAAAGAGTGAAAGGTCAACAGGAAAACTGAAAGTATCTCAGAATAACAAGAAAATGGCTCCATATGATTAGACACATTAGTATATATTACTTGAGTTTAATCACTCCAGTTTGTAGAATTATTATTTTATATGAAAATGATTTTATTAGTGAGCATAACTGTGATCTTTATTCTTCTCAATGTCCAAGTCATTCTACAAAACTTGTTGCTAAGGGGTATGTTTAGACAATTACTTGTTAAAATCCTACTGAATAGAGTGCTCACCTGCCAAATTAAGTCATAACTTCATCAGCCCTGATAATGTATTTTTCCAAGTATTCGATTTACTAAAGCAAAGTGGCTAGGGGGCTTATCAAAATAGATTACTTAATCACACAATATATAAAAAATGTCATCTACATATAAAATACTGTTCATGTTAAACTGCACTGAAAGAATACTTCAGACCTTCACTGACAGGCACAATTCATTCAACTTTTTTGAAAAAATGTTTTAAATACACAAAAGAGATGAATAACTTTGAACTAGACCAGTAACTTGGAGAAACAGCAGTGATGAGAAAAATGTTAAATTCTTGCTCAGAGTTTTCAGCTCATAACGGCTGGATGCTTTTATTTTTTCATTACATTGAAAAGGAGGCAGTGATTGTTTCCTGAAAGCTAAGAGGAATACATGAAGGAAAAGGATTTGATCCAGAAAGAGAAGAACAGTGCTCAAATGGATTTGACATTTTTGACATTTAGTAAAATACCCTGCCTTGTTCTTTCTTTGTTGTGAGCACATGGAGTTACTGGAGTCCAAAACCCCATAAGTGGCAGGAGGAGTGGCCTGGGGATTCATACTTGGTAATAAAAGATAATGACACAGGGAAGGCAGAGTAGAGCCACTGTGTCTCAAGTGAGATATTCTAGGTAAAATGAGATTTTAAAAGGAAATAAGAACATTATTACTGCCTTAGTCTGTTGTGTACCACTATAACAGAATAGTGAGCCTGGGTAGTTTATAAAGAACAGAGATTTATTTCTTATAGTTTTGGAGACTGAAAAGTTGAAGGTCGGGAAGGCTGCTATCTGGTAAGGGCCCTCTTGCTGTGTCATTCCATGGTGGAAGGTAGCAGGGCAAGAGAGCAGGCGTGCAAGAGAGAAGGAAGGAAACCAAACTCATCAGTTTACCACAACCCAATTCCATATTAATGTCCTTGATCCATTCATGAACACAGAGTCCTGGTGACCTAATTACCTCTTAAAACTCCCATGTCTCAACTTTTTTGATTGGGGATTAAGTTTCCAACACATGGACTTTGGGGGACACTTCAAACCACAGCAATTTCATAACCTAATTATATATCTTCTGAGATGTTTAGAAAAAAATACGTGTGGTAATATATTTACAAAATGTGGTCTACTACTAATAGAAAAGCTACTTCACGTTCTTTTTGATAGGTTATTAGAAATGAGATATCAGGGTTTTGTGTTTTTATTGCTGGAGTCTCTTATTTACAATCAGACCAGGTCAGCAACCACTGGCTGTCATTACTATCTGATGGTTGTAACTGATCTTATGAATCGCAGCTACACCTGCCATATTCTTTTCAGCAGGGACATTAAAGAAATGCCATATGGTAGGACAGAATGACACTAGATTAGGGGTAAAGAGATTCAGGTTTTGGGTTCCCACTCTGCTGCAATATACTGTTTGTCCTTAGGTAAGTCACCTAAATTGTATGAACTCTTGCTTAAACTCTCAAAATGAGAAAGCTTTCCAGGTCTATAAGTTCATTATTTAAAAATTAGACCTCGAATTATACTGCATTAACCACCAACAGCACAGTGGAAGAATTAATTAAAATCACAAACTAAAAGACATTTCATTCCTTTCTCCATCAAATAGGTTGTGAGAGAAGAGAGTTAAAGAAAAGAATGAACTCAGAGGCAAATAACAAAGCTGCCTCGTGGCAAATGATTTAATTGTCAGCAGGGCTATCTGACAAGCTGAGTTGAAGAATAATGAAAGCCCTCTGGTTCCAAAATTTCATCGTTGGGATTTTCAGCATTCAATGAATTGAGACTAGCCACAGTTAAAACTCAACAAGGTTGCAAATGGATGACTCATCCAACACACTCTCTTCTCTGCTTGTGCCAGTCTAGTACATCAGTGGAGGCAAGTGCTCGGCCCAGAATAAGCCTGAAACCTTTACTCAGGAAAAAAGAAGGGCCATCTTCAATGTATATTTCATAAAGATGACCGCTGATTTCACTTCTCTCTTTTTTTAAATCTTACTTTCTTCCAACCAGTTGGTTCAATTTTCTAATTAAAACAACTTATCTTTTTTAGTCAGTGCCTCTAAGAGTTATCCACTTAAAGTGGTTTTGAGTCACCATTTTGAGTCTACTTTATATTGTGCCTACTTATTCTCATTTTAATGCCAGGACTGTTTTAGTTAATTGTTCCAACCATAGGTCTGTTGCAACAAGATAAGACTAAGAGACATCAGTTTTCAGTTCAATGGCTTAGTTGTCCCCAACCATTTCAAGTTTTTAATATATTGGACACACTATATGTGTTTGCATGTGTGTACACTTGTGACTTCATGCATAATACGTATGTCTGTGTGTGAAGGAAGAAAAAACACAGGGAAACAAAGAGAGAGACTGCCAGGAGGAAGCAAGTTCTCAGATAGGTCGAGTGAATCATCCTTCTCTTCTTACAGAGAGCCACCAATTTAATCATAAGCCTCCAATGTTGTTAGACATATCAACTAAAAAATAAAAATAGCAGTTGAGAATTTAAAGTGTATATAGTAAATATTAAGAAAAAAATAAAAATTTCAGATAATTTATAACAGAGATAAATAGTAAGGCTTGAAAACATCTCAGAAACACAGACTCAGGCTCTTCAATTAGATTTTTAAAAATCATTTTTAATTATATCTAAAATTAATTCATACGAACTACATACCTCAATAAACCAAAAATACTCCCAGAGTTGTTTGAACAGAATTCCTTCTCAGGAAAACATTGTCAGAGACTCTTAGAAATTAGTGTTTGCCAAAGGTTAGCCATCCCTGATACTGATTCCAGACAACCAATTAAAACACCACAAAGATAAAAGACACCAGGCAGCCTGATGTCATTACAGTAATATTACAGGCTCTACGCTGAGGATGTAGTACTAGGTTAGTGCAAAAGTTATTGTAGTTTTTGCTATTAAAAGTAATGACAAAGTAATAAAATTTAGGAACTAGTATTTACGTGCAAGATATTTTTCAGTCTTTTGTTGGTAATTGTGAAATATTAGAAATTACACAAATTACCAGTTTAATTACACTTTTCACATACGAAAAAACAAGTAATAAAATTGTATTTTTAAAGAATTTCTAATTATGGGAAATACTAATGATATTTGAATTTAAATAAAAAATGCAGTCATGTACTGTATAACATTTTACTCAACAACAGACAGCATGTATAACACTGGTTCCATAAGACTATAATGGAGCTAAAAAATTCCTATTGTTTAGCGATGTTGTAGTCCTCATAAAGTCCACAGGACACTCCTCACATGTTGTGGTGATGCCAGTGTAAACAAACCTACTGTGCTGCCAGTCATATAAAAATGTAGCACATGCAATTATGTACAGTACATAATGCTTGATCATAAAGGACTTTGTCACTAGTTTATGTAGTTAGTACACTATATTTTAATTATTATTTTAAAATGTACTCCTTCTTATTTTTTTTTTAAATTAACTGTAACCCAGCCTTAGACAAGTCCTTTGAGAGATATTCCAGAAGAAAGCATTGTTATCATAGGAGATGACAGCTCCGTGCATGTTGTCCCTGAAGACCTTCCAGTGGGACAAGATGTGGAGGGGGATGACAGTAACATTGAACATCCTGACCCTGTGTAGGCCAAGACCAATGTGTGTGTATTTGTCTTAGTTTTTAAGAGAAATTTTACAAGTTCAAAAAAAATTCAAAAATGTATAAATCGGAAAAAGTTTATAGAACAAGGATGTAAAAAAATATTTTGGTACAGCTGTATAATATGTTTGTGTTTTAATCTAAGTATTATTAAAAAGTTAAAAAAATTAAAAAGTTTGTGAAATACAGTTACAGTATCTTAATTTATTACAGTAACTTTATTAGTGAAGAATGAAAAACATTCTTTTATAAATTTTGTGTAACCTAAGTGTACAATATAAAGTCTATAATAGTATACAGTAATGTTCTAGGCCTTCACATTCACTCACCACACACTCACTGACATACCCAGAGCAACTTTCATTCCTGCAAGCTCCATTCATGGTAAGTGCCCCATACATGGCTATCATTTTTTAATCTTTTATACCATATTTTTATTCTTCCTTTTCTATATATAGATATGTTTAGATATATAAATACTTACCACTGTGTTACAGCTGTCTACAGCATTCAAGATAGTAACATGCTGTAAAGTCTTGCAGCCTGAGAACAATAAGCTCTACCACAGAACCTAAGTGTATACTAGGCTATACCATCTAGGTTTGTATAAGTACCTTCTACCATGTTTATACAATGACAGAATCACCTAAAAAACACATCTCAGAATATATTCCCATCATTAAGTAATGCATTACTATATTTAAATTTTTTAATGTGACATAAACACAGCTAGATGGATCATTTTTACATATAAAATATGAATGCATATGTGTGTATATATACATATATGTGTTTATACAGATGTGTGCATATATGTGTATTTGTGCATGCACATGGAAACACACACATATGTACCCCAAAAAAGGCTAAAAATAAACATGCAAGCAATATTAATACATGTTACCTTTAGGCAGTGGTGTCATAGATGATTTTTAGATTTTTTTTGTTTCACTATTGTATTTTCTATGTTTTCTATAACACATCTTTTACTTTAAAATTAAAAAATAAATAAAGCTCTCTGAGACACAGAATTAATTAGTTGCTCCAGTGTTTACCCATTTTATTGTAGTTTGAATTAGTATGGTATATTACCTGGTTAATCTCCGGGGATTTCATTTTTAAATACAGATTCCAAGGTCCCCTTCCTGACTGAAAGAATCAGACTCTTTAGGGATGGATACTGAGAACCAGTGTTTTAGCAAAGCTCCAAAAGGGGTTGATTATCAAGGATATTTTTAAAATTGTGATCCAAATAACAGATACAAATGCCTCATGCCCTAATCATGGAACCCAAGTGCTGGCAGGGGTATTCTATTCCACTACTGCAGAAGCCACATTTTATCAGAACTGAAAATTAAGCTACATTGCTAATTAGTCACATAGTTTAATAGCAAACCACATCCCCTGATTTTTTTTTTTTTTTTTAGACAGAGTCTCACTCTGTCGCCCAGGCTGGAATGCAGTGGCGCGATCTCAGCTCACAGTAACCTCCACCTTCCGGGTTCAAGTGATTGTTGTGCCTCAGCCTCCCCAGTAGCGGGGATTACAGGTGCGTGCCACCACACCTGGCTAATTTTTTGTATTTTTAGTAGAGACAGGGTTTCACCATGTTGGCCAAGTGGTCTCCTGATTTCAAGTGCTCTACTGGTTCGCTAATATTATGCAGCCTTAAGTTAAGACTTTTGGGTCCACGACCCTTTCCTAGAGACATTTACAATTTGGCTTTTTTCCTGAAATGGCAAAATTATTTGCCCACTTTTTTTTGCAGTAATAATTGTTCTTTGAGAGATAGAACTAAAATATAGACTCACAGCATTCAAAGCAGCCACCAGTCATCAGAAAGTAATACCTCTTAGTACTGCTATCTGTTTGAATCAAACATAACTGTCTATAGGTAAAAAGGCTCTTGCTTTCACAGAAACTTGAGATATTAAAATTTGAATATTAGATAACTGAAAATGAACTTGATATATTAATATGTTATTTTTACAATCTCGTATACTTTGGAAAAATGAAAGCTTTATCAAGATTAAAATTAAAATTTCAAAATACTAGTTTCCATCTTTAACCAATAGTAGAGAACTGATAAAACTATAAAGAAATTGATTTCAATATAACCACAAAGACTTTTTATTAGCTATTTCTAGAGTCCCAGAGTAAAACCATCAGAAAACAGAAGAGAAAGAGCAAAGCTTTATTCACTGGCAGCAGGACAACAGTCATAACGCGAGCTAGCATCCTGCCCAAACACTCCCCTCGCCATCTCTAGCCTATTGTTCTTAAGCTATGTCCATGGACCTGGGCAAGGAGAAATATGGAAAATCGTGTTGATTTCCCAACAATGCACACATTCTCTTCATGCTGGAATAAAACAAATGAGTTGTGATGTGTCAAGTTTTCTGCTATCCCCTAGACTTTTCCCTTCCATTTCCTATTTTTAACAGTTTTATTGAGGTATAATTTATATATGAGGAATGGCCCAATTGAATGTATAAAATTTGATGAATTATACATAGGCCTACGCCTGTGATATTAATACCATCAGCACTTATTCCACTTATATGAGGTATCTATAATAGTCAAACTCATAGAAGCAGAAAATATAATATTTATAATTGTTATATCTTCATGATAAATTGACCTTTATATCATTATATAATGTTCTTTAACCAATGTGACAATTTTGAGTTAAAATGTACTTTGTATGACACACATACATACACACACAGAAACAACACTACTAACATCTCAATCTTGGACCGCCCAGACTCCTGCACTGTGAGATAATAAATTTCTATTGTTTAAGCCACCTAACTTGTGTTATTTTGTTATTGAAGCATGAGCAGAGTAATAGTAAACATTCTTATGTAAACACTAAAATCTTATCAATAGTGCATAGAACCTACAAGCCAAAAGATGAAAAAACCTAGATTAAGAAAATTATACACACGTTCACAAAATGTGAATAAATCACAAAAAGATAAGAAAAGAGTCATACAAAGCATAGGAAAATTAAAGATTGTAACAATGAAGCCAAGATTATGATTACAATAAAATAAAACAAACTCCCAAGTTCATATTTAAAGTTTGAAAAAATAATTTAGATATATTCCTAAATAATATGAGGGAATATTTTATAATATGAGGGTATAATAATTCATATACATCCCCCAAAAAACATAAAGTACTAGAAAAATACTAAAATATAATAATATCAAATGTGATATAATTTGAGACAAGAAAACTTCCACTAGAGCAAAGTTCTTGACCTTGGCATTATTGTCATTTTGGAATACTGTTCTGTAACATGCTTACCAACATTCCTAGGCTCCACCAACTAGATCCTAGTTGTACCCCCATCCATGTATCACACCTGAACATATCTCTACACATTGCCAAATGTGAGCACCAATGCCTCGAGGGACATCCCCGGCCTGTCTACATCACTTTACTCACTTCCTGTAGAGGAAAAACAGCTCCTCTGATTGGAAAGTTCGGCATAAGGAACCGAGCCTGTTAGATTCACCTCCTCCCTTTCTTTTGGGATCAGACAGCCTGCCTGCTTGCAGAGTATTCTTTCTTATTTTCTATGCCACATTTGTATAGGTTTTGCCAATGCTGCTTATAGTTGTGTGGGAAACTTAATTCAGGAATATAAAATAATCTTGGCTAACACGCTGACTTTTATTTTTCAGTCTCATCTTTATCAACAGTAAGTGTGATATTTTCAACTCCATATGTCTGACTACCCTGGCTATGTAACATTTAGTTTCAGCTTATTAAAAATGAGTGTTTGTAATGCCTTAGAATCCAAACAAAATGCCTCTCCTTATTAATGTCATTATTAATAATTTTTAACTTAAGAAAACTGCAGTTTTGAAAATTAATTAATTTGTAGAAGATTATATAGGAGTAAGAAGTAAACACGGGATTTGAATACAGCCCTATCTCTAGAGCCTATGCTTTTATAATTATTCTAAATCTGATTTTGTTACCCTCTTGCTTAATATTATTCAGTGCTTCCCCTAACAATTCTTTATCTGTTCACTAATTCAAATATTTAGGTGCCTAGTATGTGTCATACTTTAGGTATAAAACAATAAATAAAATAGATACAGCCTCCATTCCAATAATTTTACAATACAGTGGGAGACACAAACAAGTGACTACTAAAATAAAATGTTGAATTGAAATAGAGAGCAAACACCTACAAAAAGAGCACCTGACCTCAACCTGTAGGGTGAGCAAAGCTCTGTAGAAGAAGTAATATTAGCTAATGGATAGACAAGGGAGAAGGCAAAGGGAAAAAGGTATGCGAAGTATTCAAAGCCTCCAAAGTCCAAATGATTATGACAAGCTATTTCAGTCTGATGAGAATGAGAGTAGAAGAGGTTCGGTAAGGAGTTAGGCTAAAGAAAAACAGAAACTAGATTAAAATATGAATTTATACGCCACATTTAGGAGTGTGGGCTTAAATCTTAACAGATAGGAAGCCATAAAACATATTTTTAAACAAGGTGTTAAAATTATTATATTTGCATTTTATTAAAACAATTAATTTGGCTAACATAGGAGAGAGAGGAAGGGGGAAAAAAAAAAAAGTAAAAAGTCCAGTCAAAAAAAAAGGTCCAGTCAAAAGACTATCCCGTTGTTAAGATGAGAAGAGACATAGAAGGCGTCTCAACGCACTAAGAAAGTAACGTAAGCTGGGGAGAAGAGGGTAAAGGAGCTAAGAATGATTCCCACGTTCTGGGATAGATGGTGCCAACAGTTACACAGATGGGAAATACAGGAGGAGAACTGCACTGGGGAGTTAGGGAATCAGGGGAAGACTGGGAGCTAATGACTTCAACCTTAGGTTGAGCTTTAAGTACCTTTTGGGAAATTTTGATGAACATGACAAAAAAGCAGTATGATATCAATTTCTATTCAACAGTTTTCTGAGAAGTTGCTGTGCATCACACACTCTATGCTGGGCACTGTGGATGCAGTATAGAATACTGAATGGTTGTTTATCTGTCCTCTTGATTCTTACCCTCCATGAGAGAATATAGAAGCAGAAAAACTAATTATATTGATAAGTGCTATAAAAGGGAAGTATGAAAAGGAGCAGATCAGAAAGACAAATATCTATCACATGTTCTCACTCACGTGTAGAAACTAAAAAAGCTGATCTCATGGAGGTAGAGAGTAAAATGATACAAACCAGAGATTGAGTGGGGTGTTGGGGAGGCAATGAAGACAATTGGGTTAATGGGTACAAACATACAATTAGATAGAAGGAATACTTTCTGTTGTTTGATAGAAGAGTAGAGTGACTATAGTTAACAACAACATACTGTATATTTCAAAATAGCTAGAAGAGAGGATTTGAAATATTCCGAACACATGGAAATAATGAATGCTCAAGGTGATGGATATTCTAAATACCCTGACTTGATCATTTCATATTCTATGCATGTAACAAAATGTCACATGCATCCCATGAAAATGTACAAATATATATCAATAAAAATAAATTTAAAAATCAATAAATGAAAAGGTACAGGGAATGTAATCTACTTTGAAGGTGTTAAAATACTTCCTTAAAAAATTGATATGAAACAAAAAATGTATTATACCTGAAAAGAGATGCCTGGTCTGTAAATAAATGGCAGGCCTACTTTACATTTCTTTTCAGAATATGACATATCAAACTACTGAGATATTAAGCTTTGAAAGATGATACGGTTTAGATTTGTATCCCCTCCCAAATCGCATGTCAAAGTGTAATCCCCAATGTTGGAGGAGGGGTCTGGTGGGAAATGACTGGATCAAGGAGGCAGATTTCCCTGCTTGCTGTTCTCATAATAGTGAGTTCTCATGAGATCTAGTTGTTTAAAAGTGTGTAGCACCTTCCCTTCTTTCTCTTCCTCCTGCCCCAGCAGTGTAGGATGTGCTTGCTTTGCCTTCACCTTCCTTCATAATTGTAGGTTTCCTGGCCTCTCCAGTAATACTTCCTGTACAGCCTGCTGAACCATGAGCCAATTAAACCTCTTTTCTTTATAAATTACCCAGTCTCAGGTAGTTCTGAGAGGTGAAGCCAGCTGAACTTCCTGGGTCCAGTGGGGACTTGGAGAACTTTTCTGTCTAGCTAAAGGATTGTAAATGCACCAATCAGCACTCTGTAAAAATGCACCAATCAGCGCTCTATGTCTAAAGGATTGTAAACATACCAATCAGCTCTGTAAAATGGACCAATCAGCATTCTGTAAAATGGACCAATCAGCAGGACGTGGACAGGGACAAATAAGGGAATAAAAGCTGGCCACCCCCCAGCCAGCAGTGGCAACCAGCTCAGGTCCCCTTCCATGCTGTAGAAGTTTTGTTCTTTCATTCTTCACAATAAATCTTGCTGCTGCTCACTCTGTGGTTCTGCACCACCTTTAAGAGCTGTGATGCTTGTCGCAAAGGTCCATGACTTCATTCTTGAAGTCAGTGGGACCACGAACCCACGGGAAGGAAGAAACTCTGGACACATCTGAAGGAACAAACTCTGGACAGGCCAGCTTTAAGAGCTGCAACACTCACCAGGAAAGTCTGCAGCTTCATTCTTGAAGTCAGCAAGACGAAGAACCCACTGGAAGGAATACATTCCAGACACAGTTCTTTATAGTAGTGCAAGGATGGACTAATACAGCAGATACTATTGTTCTTAAGCTTTGTAATGAGAATCCCAGAGATATGTTCATAACCTAATTTTATTTTTGCAATTTACTTTTTCCTAAGCTTTTTATGCATCAAATATATTGTTGAATAACTTCTATGAGCCATTAGTACAGTTGTGATGGACTATCAAAAATGTTATATAAGTGATGGAAGATGAGATTTATTGAAACTAAGTGATTGAGCTTTGACTTAAAATTTATGCTGTTGACCTCGATCAGACAGTATGCAGTTATGGAAAGTTTATGATCTAGTAATTTGTCATGGTCATAGCTCTGCCACAGAAAAACTGATTTATAAAAGTTTTCCTGATAAGCCCATGTTAGTTGAATGGTATTTTAATGTATTTTAAACTTGGATCCACCTCTCACTATTGTCTAATGTTGTTTTGGTTGCATATTGGTCTGATATTGTGAACATAACTTGTTCTCCCACATTCCTTACTAATTTGATTATTGATTTTGGAAAATGCATTAACAGTGGTTGGTATGAAGGGATGAACTTAATTGTACTATCAATATTCATATAGAGGTCCAATAATAAAAGACAATGAGAAGTGTAATTAAAGAGGTATGAAGTTTCCAAACTTTTCCTCCCCTATTCAGTGCTCATTACAATATCAAGGCAAAATGAAGACTTTGATTTGTTGTTTGATATCTCAGTTAATTAACTGTAATTCTTTTGCTAAAAAGTAGGCATAATAAGTTGAAATCAGTAATAGCATCTCTACACTCAGGCTGAGGACGATGGGGAAGGTGAAGACTTCATTTTTCCACAAATAGTATGCAGATAAATGATTTTTAGTATTTAGCATGAAGTCCTTAAGATGACTAGTTTAGAACTTCAGAGTTTATGGGTGGTGCTGGAGGTTATAAAGTATAGTAATGCCATTACTACAAGCAAGGATCAGAGACCTCTAGATGAGAGTGACAGTTGTCAGCACTCTACCTATAACAATATGGGTAGGGTGGACAAAGTATGAACATTGTATCAAGAGTGGGATGGTATAGGTGTAGAACTGGGAAGTTTGGAATCATATAAAACTTCTAGGAAATCATGAAATGCTTGCTCTCTGTTCAGACTAAGCCTGACCCTTTCTTGACTTCATTCAATGACATGGAAGACAATTTAGGACAACTTTTGACCTCCTGTATAATGGATATTTATATATCCATTTTATTTATATATATAAAGCCCTGGTGTGTGTGTGTGTGTGTGTGTGTGTGTGTGTGTATAAAATGTCTCTTTCTCTAACCATAGGATTGGGAAGATTTCTATTTTTGTCATCTGTCTGATTTAAGTTTTATTACAATGAACTTATGCTTCTTTCATAAACAGGGAAGAATTAATTCATTTACAATCCCTTCTCTAACTTAGCATATATAAATATTTCAACAGACTCAAAATTATCTACAAGTCTTTTAAGGTTATTATAATGTTAATAAATTCCTAGGGAGCAACATATTACCTTTTTAATAGTTTAAATTATTACCTGGACATAGCTGCCACGACTAATATTAATGAAATAACAAGTACTTGGAAACATTACTAATAGAATTTTTTACCTTGGGAGAAAAAGTGCCACAGAGAATAAATTAAATGGTAGTCTACATTATCATGCAGTTATTGGTATTAGAATTCTCCATTTGACTGCACATTCTAAAATTTTATTTGTGTTTTAAAATGTGATATATTATCTGGATGTGAGACCCAGCCAACTGTGCAAAGGAATGGTTACTAGACAATGAACTTAAAAACTTAACAGAAATGGTCTCTATTTTCAGAAGACCTACGGAAATCAGAATGGCAATGGCATAGTTTGTACATTCATAAAAATAATGTTAAGTTGTACTATTTTTGTGAACTTACAAAGTTACAATCATTGTCCTCAGCATAGCTTTCTCATCTCATAGATGTAGAAATTGAGGCCTAGGATAAAAAGATAACTTGCCTAAAGTTTCTCAAATCATTAAAGAGTATAGAAAGAATTTGAACCAAGCTTATCAATTAATTCTTGACTCTATCATCTGAACTGCTTTTATTGGTTAATAGTAGTTAACTATTCATTAGAATGTATATGGGGTGTTGGTGGATAAAAGAAGGGTAAGCTTTATTTACCATTATTTGTGATAAAAATCCATTCATAATTGAATTGGTGAAATTTCAGTGACTGTTAAATTGGATATCTAAAAAGAGTTAATAACATATTGAGCAGATTTTCTATAATTTACATGTTCATATATACATGTGTTCATAAGTTAGTCACTTGCTTTGCTTCTTTGCTTAACTCATTCATAATTCCTGAGTGTTTCAATGTTTTCTTATTTCTTGATTACCGAATAGCTCAAACCAGAAGTTCTTAAAATTCCTTTGGAAATAAACCCATTTAAAAAGTTGTATAAAACTCTGGGTCTGCTTTGTCAATCCTTAAATGCCCATGCAAACAACAACAACAAAAACCCCACAAGCATTCACAGATGATTTAAAGGGTTCACTGGTTTCCCAAAACTAGAGTGACCATAAATCTGGTTTTCTCAGGACAATCCTGCTGTATACCTGTTCCCAGTGTCCCAAATGACTGTAATAGTACCCTGATTAAAACAGTAAATTATATGAACTCTCTACCTAAAAATGACTTGGTGTTTAAAATATATATCCATTCTTAATTTTCCTTTTATACTCATTTATTTTTAATTTTTGTGGGTACATAGTAGGTATATATATTTATGGGATACATACAATGTTTTAATACAGGCATGCAATGTAAAATAAGCACATCATGGATAATGGGGTATCCATTCCCTCAAATATTTATCCTTTGAGTTACAGTCAGTCCCATTACACTCTATAAGTTATTTTAAAATACACAACTAAGGGGTGCGCCCAAGATGGTTGAATAGGAACAGCTCCAGCCTCTAGCTCCCAGAGTGAGCAACACAGAAGATGAGTGATTTCTGCATTTTCAACTGGGTTCATCTCACTGGGGCATGTCGGACAGTTGGTACTGGTCCGCGGGTGCAGCCCAACCAGCGAGAGCTGAAGCAGGGTGAGGCATCGCCGCCTCACCTGGGAAGTGCAAGGGGGAAGGGAATTCCTTTTCCTAGCCAAAGGAAAGTGAGACACACAACACCTGGAAAATCAGGTAACTCCCACCCTAATACTGTGCTTTACCAAGGGTCTTAGCAAACAGCACACCAAGAGATTATATATCACACCAGGCCCAGAGGGTACCACACCCACGGATCCTCTCTCATTGCTAGCGCAGCAGTCTGAGATCTAACTGCAAGATGGCAGTGAGGCTGGGGGAGGGGCACCACCATTGCAGAGGCTTAAGTAGGTAAACAAAGCCACCAGGAAGCTTGAATTGGGTGGAGTCCACCACAGGTCAGGGAGGCAGGCCTGCCTCTGTAGACTCCTCCTCTGGGGACGGGGCATAGCTAAACAAAAATCAGCAGAAACCGCGGCAGAGGTAAATGCCCCATCTGACAGCTTTGAAGAGATCAGTGGATCTCCCAGCATGGAGGCTGAGATCTGAGAACAGACAGACTGCCTGCTCAAGTGGGTCCCTGACCCCTGAGTAGCCTAACTGGGAGACATCCCCCACTAGGTGCAGATCAACACCTCACACCTCACACGGTGGGGTACATCCCTGAGACGAAGCTTCCAGAGCAAGAATCAGACAGCAACACTCACTGTTAAGCAATATTCTATCTTCTCAGCCTCCACTGCTGATACCTTGGCAAACAGGGTCTGGACTGGACCTCAAGCAAACTCCAATAGACCTACCGTGGAGGGTCCTGACTGTTAGAAGGAAAACTAACAAACAGAAAGGACACCCACACCAAAACCCCATCAGTACGTCACCATCATCAAAGACTAAAGGCAGATAAAACCACAAAGATGGGGAAAAAGCAGGGCAGAAAAGCTGGAAATTCAAAAAATCAGAGCACATCTCCCCCTCCAAAGGAACGCAGCTCATCGCCAGCAACAGAACAAAGCTGGACGGAAAATGACTTTGACGAGTTGAGAGGAGAAGGCTTCAGTTGATCAAACTTCTCAGAGCTAAAGGAGGAACTACGTAACCAGTGCAAAGAAACTCAAAACCTTGAAAAAGGAATGGATGAAAGGGTAACTAGAATAATCAATGCAGAGAAGACCTTAAAAGAACTGATGGAAATGAAAACCATAAGATGAGAACTATGTGACAAATGCACAAGCTTCAGTAACAGACTCAATCAACTGGAAGAAAGCGTATCAGCGATTGAAGATCAAATGAATGAAATGAAGCGAGAAGAGAAGTGTAGAGAAAAAAGAGTAAAAAGAAATGAACAAAGCCTCCAAGAAATATGGGATTATGTGAAAAGACCAAATCTACATCTGATTGGGGTGCCTGAAAGTGATGGGAAAAATGGAACCAAATTAGAAAACACTCTGCAGGATATTATCCAGGAGAACCTCCCTAATCTAGTAAGGCAGGCCAACATTCAAATTCAGGAAATACAGACAATGCCACAAAGATGCCCCTCGAGAAGAGCAACTCCAAGACACGTAATTCTCAGATTCACCAAAGTTGAAATGAAGGAAAAATGTTAAGGGCAGCCAGAGAGAAAGGTAGGGTTACCCACAAAGGGAAGCCCATCAGACTAACAGCAGATCTCTCGGCAGAAACTCTACAAGCCAGAAGAGAGCAGGGGCCAATATTCAACATTCTTAAAGAAAAGAATTTTCAACCCAGAATTTCATATCCAGTCAAACTAAGTTTCATAAGTGAAGGAGAAATAAAATCCTTTACAGACAAGCAAATGCTTAGAGGTTTTGTCACCATCAGGCCTGCCCTACAAGAGATCCTGAAGGAAGCACTAAACATGGAAAGGAACAACAGGTACCAGTCATTGCAAAAACATGTCAAAATGTAAAGTCCATCAATGCTAGGAAGAAACTGCATCAACTAGCGAGCAAAAAAACAAGGCTAATATCATAATGACAGTATCAAGTTCACACATAACAATACTAACCTTAAATGTAAATGGACTAAATGATCCAATTAAAAGACACAGACTGGCAAATTGGATAAAGAGTCAAGACTCATCAGTTTGCTGTATTCAGGAGACCCATCTCACATGCAGAGACATACATAGACTCAAAATAAAGGGATGGAGGAAGATCTACCAAGCAATGGAAAACAAGAAAAAGCAGGGATTGCAATCCCAGTCTCTGACAAAACAGACTTTAAACCATCAAAGATCAAAAGAGACAAAGAAGGCCATTACATAATGGTAAAGGGATCAATTCATCAGGAAGAGCTAACTATCCTAAATATATATGCACCCATTACAGGAGCATCCAGATTCATAAAGCAAGTCCTTAGAGACTTACAAAGAGACTTAGACTCCCATATAATAAAAATAGGAGACTTTAACTCCCCACTGTCAACGTTAGACAGATCAACGAGGCAGAAAGTTAACAAGGATATTCAGGAATTGAACTCAACTCTGCACCAAGCGGACCTAGTAGACATCTACAGAACTCTCCACCCCAAATCAACAGAATATACATTCTTCTCAGCACCACATTGCACTTATTCCAAAATTGACCACGTAGTTGGAAGTAAAACACTCCTTAGCAAATGTAAAAGAACAGAAATTATAACAAACTGTCTCTCAGACCACAGTGCAATCAAACTAGAACTCAGAAATAAGAAAATCAAAACTGCTCAACTACATGTAAACTGAACAACCTGCTCCTGAATGACTACTGGGTACAGAATAAAATGAAGGCAGAAATAAAGATGTTCTTTGAAACCAAAGAGAACAAAGATACAACATACCAGAATCTCTGGGACACATTTAAAGCAGTGTGTAGAGGGAAATTTATAGCACTAAATGCCCACAAGAGAAAGCTGGAAAGATCTAAAATTGACACCTTAACATCACAATTAAAAGAACTAGAGAAGCAAGAGCAAACACATTCAAAGGCTAGCAGAAGGCAAGAAATAACTAAGATCAGAGCAGAACTGAAGGAGGTAGAGACACAAAAGCCTTCCAAAACATCAATGAATCCAGGAGCTGGTTTTTTGAAAAGATCAACAAAATTGATAGACCCCTAGCAAGACTAAAAAAGAAGAGAAGAGAGAAGAATCAAATAGATGCAATAAAAAATGATAAAGGGGATATATCACTACTGACCCCACAGAAATCCAAACTACCATCAGAGAATACTATAAACACCTCTATGCAAATAAACTAGAAAACCTAGAAGAAGTGGATAATTTCCTGGACACTTACACTCTCCCAAGACTAAACTAGGAAGAAGTTGAATCCATGAATAGACCAACAGCAGGTTCTGAAATTAAGACAATAATTAATAGCCTACCAACCAAAAAAAGTCCAGGACCAGACAGATTCACAGCCAAATTCTACCAGAGGTACAAGGAGGAGTTGGTACCATTCCCTCTGAAACTATTCCAATCAATAGAAAAAGAGGGAATCCTTCCTAACTCATTTTATGAGGCCAACATCATCCTGATACCAAAGCCTGACAGAGATACAAAAAAAAAGAGAGAGAATTTTAGACCAATATCCCTGATGAACATCAATGCAAAAATCCTCAATAAAATACTGGCAAACCAAATCCAGCAGCACATCAAAAAGCTTATCCACCATGATCAAGTAGGCTTCATTCCTGGGATGCAAGGCTAGTTCAACATATGCAAATCAATAAACATAATCCAGCATATAAACAGAACCAAAGACAAAAACCACATGATTATCTCAATAGATGCAGAAAAGGCCTTGTACAAAATTCAACAGCCCTTCATGCTAAAAACTCTTAATCAATTCGGTATTGATGGAATGTATCTCAAAATAATAAGAGCTATTTATGACAAACCCACAGCCAATATCATACTGAATGGGCAAAAACTGGAAAAATTCCCTTTGAAAACTGGCACAAGACAGGGATGCCCTCTCTCACCACTCCTATTCAACATAGTGTTGGAAGTTCTGGCTAGGGCAATCAGGCAAGAGAAAGAAATCAAGGGTATTCAGTTAGGAAAAGAAGAAGTTAAATTGTCCCTGTTTGCAGATGACATGATTGTATATTTAGAAAACCCCATTGTCTCAGCCCAAAATCTCCTTAAGCTGATAAGTAACTTCAGCAAAGTCTCAGAATACAAAATCAATGTGCAAAAATCACAAGCATTCTTATACACCAGTAACAGACAAAGAGCCAAATTATGAATGAATTCCCATTCATAATAGCTTCAAAGAGAATAAAATACCTAGGAATTCAACTTACAAGGGATGTAAAGGATCTCTTCAAGGAGAACTACAAACCACTGCTCAGTGAAATAAAAGAGGACACAAACAAATGGAAGAACATAGCATGCTTATGGATAGGAAGAATTAATATTGTGAAAATGACCATACTGCCCAAGATAATTTATAGATTCAATGCTATCTCCATTAAGCTACCAATGACTTCCTTCACAGAATTGGAAGAAAACTGCTTTAAACTTCATATAGAACCAAAAAAGAGCCCACATTGTCAAGACAATCCTAAGCCAAGAGAACAAAGCTGGAGGCATCACGCTACCTGACTTCAAACTATACTACAAGGCTACAGTAACCAAAACAGCATGGTACTGGTACCAAAATGGAGATATAGATCAATGGAACAGAACACAGCCCTCGGAAATAATACCACACATCTATAGCCATCTGATCTTTGACAAACCTGACAAAAACAAGAAATGGGGAAAGGATTCCCTATTTAATAAATGGCGCTGGGAAAATTGGCTAGCCATAAGTAGAAAGCTGAAACTGGATCCTTTCCTTACTCCTTATACGAAAATTAATTCAAGATGGATTAGATACTTAAATGTTAGACCTAATACCATAAAAACCCTAGAAGAAAACCTAGGTAATACCATTCAGGACATAGGCATGGGCAAGGACTTCATGTCTAAAGCACCAAAAGCAAAGGCAACAAAAGCCAAAATTGACAAATGGGATCTAATTAAACTAAAGAGCTTCTGCACAACAAAAGAAACTACCATCAGAGTGAACAGGCAACCTACAGAATGGGAGAAAATTTTTGCAATCTACTCATCTGACAAAGGGCTAATATCCAGAAACTATAAATAACTCAGTCAAATTTACAAAAAAAAACACAAACAACCCCATCAAAAAGTGGGCAAAGGATATGAACAGACACTTCTCAAAAGAAGATATTCATACAGCCAACAGACACTTGAAAAAATGCTCATCATCATTCACCATCAGAGAAATGCAAATCAAAACCACAATGAGATACCATCTCACACCAGTTAGAATGGCAATCATTAAAAAATCAGGAAACAACAGGTGCTGGAGAGGCTGTGAAGAAATAGGAACACTTTTACACTGTTGGTGGGACTGTAAACTAGTTCAACCATTGTGGAAAACAGTGTGGTGATTCCTCAAGGATCTAGAACTAGAAATACCATTTGACCCAGCCATCCCATTACTGGGTATATACCCAAAAGATTACAAATCATGCTGCTATAAAGACACATGCACACATATGTTTATTGGGGCACTATTTACAATAGCAAAGACTTGGAATCAACCCAAATGTCCATCAGTGACAGGCTAGATTAAGAAAATGTGGCACATATACACCATGGAATACTATTCAGCCATAAAAAAGGATGAGTTCGTGTCCTTTGTAGGGACATGGATACAGCTGGAAACCATCATTCTCAGCAAACTATCACAAGAACAGAAAACCAAACACCGCATGTTTTCATTCATAGGTGGGAACTGAACAGTGAGATCACTTGGACACGGGAAGGGGATCATCACACATCAGGTCCTATTGTGGGGGAGGGAGGAATAGCATTAGGAGATATACCTAATGTAAATGATGAGTTAATGGGTGCAGCACACCAACATGGCACATGTATACACATGTAACAAACCTGCATGTTTTGCACATGTACCTTAGAATTTAAAGTATAATTTTTAAAAAATTATAATAATTATAAAAAATATATATATACACACACATATATACAATAAAGTAACTATTGACTATTGTCACCCTTTTCAGTGTCAAATGGTGGGTCTTATTAATTTTTTCTACTTTTTGTACAAATTAAGCACTCCCATCCCCCACTCCCCACCCTCCCACTACCCTTCTGAGTCTCTGGCAATTATCCTATGTCCATGAGTTCAATTATTTTGATTTTTAGATCCCACAAATAAGTGAGAACATGCGATGTTTGTTTTCCAGTGCCTGGCTTATTTCATTTAACATAATAACCTCCAGTTCCATCCATGTTGTTACAAATGACTGGATCTCCTTCTCTTTAAAGGCTGTGTCGTTCTCCATTGTGTATATGTACTACATTTTCTTTGTCCTTTTGCCTGTTGATAGACATTTAGGTGGCTTCCAAATCTTAGCTATTGTAAACAGTGCTGAAACAAACATAGGAGTACAGATATCTCTTAGGTATACTGATTTCCTTTCCTTGGGGTTTATACCAAGCAGTGGGATTGCTGGAACATACAGAAGCTCAATTTATAGGTTTTTGAAGAACCTCCAAACTGTTCTCCATAGTGATTGTACTAATTTACATTCCCACCAACAGTGTGCAAGGGTTCTCTTTTGTCCACAGTTTCACCAGTACTGTTATTGCCTGTTTTAGGATATAAGTCATTTTAACTGAGGTGAGATGATATCTCATTGTAGTTTTGATTTGCATTTCTCTGATGATCAGTGATGTTGAGCACCTTTTCATATATGCATGTTTACCAATTGTATGTCTTCTTGTGAGAGATGTCTACTCAAATCTTTTGCCCATTTTTAAATTGTATGACTAGATTTTTTTTTCATGTAGAGTCGTTTGAGCTCCTTATATAATCTAGTCATTAATCCCTTGACACGTGGGTAGTTTGCAAATATTTTCTTCCATTCTTTGGGTTGTCTCTTCACTTTATTAATTGTATATTTCACTGTACAGAAGGTTTTTAACTTGATATTATACCATTTGTCCATTTTTGCCTTGGTTTCCAATGCTGGTGGGAGTACCCCTCAAGAAATTTTTGCCCAAATATCCTGAGAATTTTCTCCAGTGTTTTCTTGTGGTAGTTTCACAGTTAGCTATCTTAGATGTAAGTCTTTAATCCATTTCAATTTGATTTTTGTATGTTGCAAGAGATAATGGTCTAGTTTTATTCTTCTGCATATGGATATTCAGTTTTCTCAGCACTATTTATTGAAGAAACGGTCTTTTCCCCAGTGAATGCTCTTGGCAACTTTGGCAAAACTGTGTCTACTGTAGGTGTGTGGATTTGTTTCTGGGTTGTCTATTCTGTTCCATTGGTCTTTGTGTCTCTTTTTATACCAGCACCATACTGTTTTAGTTACTATTTAGTCAGTTAATATGATTCCTCCAGTTTTGTTCTTTTTCCTTAGGATAGTGTTGGCTATTCTGGTTTTTTTGTGGTTCCACACAAATTTTAGAATTATTTTTTTCAGCCGGGCGCGGTGGCTCACGCCTGTAATCCCAGCACTTTGGGAGGCCGAGGCGGGAGGATCACGAGGTCAGGAGATCGAGACCATCCTGGCTAACATGGTGAAACCCCGTCTCTACTAAAAAAAAATGCAAAAAATAAGCCGGGCGAGGCGGCGGGCGCCTGTAGTCCCAGCTACTCGGGAGGCTGAGGCAGGAGAATGGTGTGGACCCGGGAGGCGGAGCTTGCAGTGAGCCGAGATCGCGCCACTGCACTCCAGCCTGGGCGACTAAGCGAGACTCTGTCTCAAAAAAAAAAAAAAAAAAAAAGAATTATTTTTTTCTATTTCTGTGAAGAAAGTCATTGGAATATGTATAGGTATTGATTTGAATTTGTAGATTGCTTTGAGTAGTACGGACACTTTAACAATATTAATTCTTCCAATCCATGAACATAGAATATTTTCTATATTTGTGGTGTCCTCTTCAATTTTCTATTTCTTTCATCGGTGTTTTATAGTCTTCATCATAGATACTGGATACCAGACCTTTATCGGGTGCATAGTTTGCAAACATTTTCTCCCATTCTGTAGGTTGTCTGTTCAATCTGTTGATAGTTTCCTTTGCTGTGCAGAAGCTCTTTAGTTTAATTAGGTCTCATCTGTCAATTTTTACTTCATTGCAATTGCTTTTGGAATCTTCATGAAACCTTTTCACATTACTATGTCTAGAATGGTATTACCTAGGTTGTCTTTCAGGGTTTTTATAGTTTAGGGTTTTACATTTAAGTCTTTAATCCATCTTGAATTGATTTTTGTGTATTGTATAAGGAAAGGGTCCAGTTTCAATCTTCTGCATATCTGGGTTCTCTATTCTGTTCCATTGGTCTACGCATCTGTTTTTGAAACAGTACCATGCCTTTTTTGATTACTGTAGCCTTGTGATGCCTCCAGCTTTGTTCTTTTGCTTAGGATTGTCTTGGCTATTCAGGCTCTTTTTTTGGTTCCATATGAATTTTAAAACAGTTTTTTCTAATTTTGTGAAGAATCTCAATGGTAGTTTAATAGGAATAGGACTGAATTTATAAATTGCTTTGGACAGTATGGCCATCTTAACAATATTGAGTCTTCCTATCCATGAGCACGGAATGTTTTTTTATTTGTTTATCATCTCTCATTTCTTTGAGCGGTGTTTTTTGTTGTTGTTGTTGTTCTCCTTGAAGAGATCTTTCACCTTCTTGGTTAGCTGTATTACCAAGTATTTTATTTTTTTGTGACAATTGTGAATGGGATTGTGTTTTTTGGCTCTCAGGTTGGCTGTTTTCTGCATGAAGGAATGGTTCCTTTTAAAACAAAGGTATTAATCAGGCATTTAGATAACACAAAGCACACTTTTCACTTTTACTATATTTATAATTGTGTAGAAACACATTGGTAGATAAATACACATATACCTGTATTTATATAGGAATATGAAGTGTTTTACAGACCTTTACTTAGAAAAATCAGCTATTATATTATTCTGTCAATTATAAATGTTACTACTTACTTTAATTATAGCAAAAAGCAATCAAAAACACTTGATCGAACCAATTTCTAGGGGACAAAACCCTATTTTGAATACAACAGAAAAACCAATAACTTAATTTCTGTGACACAAACTTACTCTGGAAAAACTTAGAACAAGAAAAACAAAACACACACAAAAATATCACTCAATGTCTAAGGGTCCTTATAGAATTTGGAAATACCTATTTCCAATTTCATAGGGAAATGTCCCTACATACTATAAAGCTGATTTTAAATAATAAATATATTTCCCTCAAAAAAACTAACAATTTGAGATTATCATTTTCTCTAAAACTAATAATCTCCTTGAATTTTCATCATGACATATGGCTTCACTTAATGTGTTATGCTCTTCAGCATTTTTTTTTCAACTTTTTTTATCAGGTCTCTAAAGTGAAAAATTCAATCAAGTTTCAATGCAGCAATCAAATTCTCCTGTTCTTATGATTTCACCTTGTTCTCAGATGTACTCTCATTTCAACTAATTCTCTGTGTAAGAAAATTCCCCATTTTCTGTCAATATACTTGTATTTAATCATAAACAATCATGTCATTTTTTGGCTTGGTGAGAATCAAAACTGAATTGTTCATTTTTAAGTCTCTTACAAAAGCACATAGAATAAAAACTTGAGTTAATCTTCAAAATAAGATTTAAACATTTCTAGAGCACTCTTAGTCTATTTTTGTTTTTCCTCTTTTAAGTGGGACACAAGGTCATTTTGGACAAAACATTTTTTTTCCTATTCAGAGCAATTTCAATAACATTCTAACCTCTCTACCCCCACCCTCCCCCACACACTCACTCATTCCTTTGGAAGACTTGTTTCTCTTCCCCATCCATGCTAATGTTACTCTGCTTAGGGTATTAATTATTATTATTACTTTTTTTTTTTTTTTGAGACGGAGTCTCGCTCTGCCGCCCAGGCTGGAGTGCAGTGGCCGGATCTCAGCTCACTGCAAGCTCCGCCCCCCGGGTTCCCGCCATTCTCCTGCCTCAGCCTCCCGAGTAGCTGGTACTACAGGCATCCGCCACCTCGCCCGGCTAGTTTTTGTATTTTTTTTTTTTTAGTAGAGACGGGGTTTCACCGTGTTAGCCAGGATGGTCTCGATCTCCTGACCTCGTGATCCACCCGTCTCAGCCTCCCAAAGTGCTGGGATTACAGGCTTGAGCCACCGCGCGCGGCCAGGGTATTAATTATTTTATCACACTCACTAGCCATGGTAATTGTTTCAGAGTTTGCACTTAAGTCTCAAGCCAGACTACTTACACGTTTGCCCCACATTTTTATGTACTGAATCTGAGAAAGACACCTCCCTCCTTTAAGACTGATGAATTGTAATAATATAAACCTGGAGCTGCCTGCATCCATTTCTTTTCTTTGCATGCTTTGTATAGGAATAGCCTACCCACTTGCTTTGTTTGTTTATTTGTTTGCTTGATTTGGGGTCTTGCTCTGTCGTCCAGGTTTGTTTGTTTGTTTGAGGACAAATCTTGCTCTTTCTCCCAGGCTGGAGTGCAGAGGCATGATCTCGGCTCACTGCAACTTCCACCTCCCGGGTTCAAGTGATTCTCCTGCCTCAGCCTCTGGAGTATCTGATTACAGGCACACGCCACCATACCCAGCTAATTTTTTTTTTTTTTTTTTTTTTGTATTTTCAGTAAAGACAGTGTTTCACCATGTTGGCCAGGTTGGTCTCAAACTCCTAACCTCAAGTGATCCACCTGCCTCAGCCTCCCAAAGAACTGGGATTACAGGTGTGAGCCACTGGGTCTGGCCTGCCCACACGTTTATAACAGAATAGAAGTCTGAACTACCAAGTTAGAAGACACACAAACTTCTAGAAGACTACCTTCACTTCCGGTACCAACTGCAAGTTTAAAACATTTCCAAAACCATTCTCGTGTTTTATAATTAGCTAGACAGACTCACAGAACTCACCGAAAGCTCTAATTCTCATGGTTACAGTTTATTACAAGGAAAAGATACACATAAAAATTATCCAAGGGAAGAAGTGTACATGGCAGAGTCTAGGAAGTTTCCAAATGCAGAACTTCTGTTGCCCTTTCCCCATGGAATCAGGATGCGTTACTCTCTTGGTGTTGGTGTGTGACAATTATGCACAGGGTACTGCCAACCAGAGAAGCTCACCTGGGCTTCGGTGTTCAGAGTTTCACTGAGGCTCCATTATGTAGGCATGATTGATCACCCATGGGGCTGATTTCAGTCTGCACCTAGACTGATACAACATGACCCAAAGCCCCCACACTAAGTTACATTGTTGCTCCTTCTGGCATGGTCAGCTCCTACCCTAAGACTAGACAGGTGGGGCCAGCCAAATTCTTTACTACACACAGGCTTACAGATAGAGATGAGACAGAGATACAAACAAACAGACAGAGAGAGAGAGAGAGTGAATTTTTGAGTCCTGTAGCTGATGGTGATGGAGGACTACACAACCCCTGTCTGTCCAAGTTACATGAGTCAATACATTATCATGTGTGTCATTAAGATCTGACATTGATTCTAGGATAAGAAACTCTCCTCTCAAACTTTTTTGTACAGACAGAGTTTTCTAGACACTAAGGCACCTTTCAGCTCAACCTGTATTTACTATTTACCTGCCATGGAAGATGGAAAGAGAAAAGACTTGGTAGGGCAGGGTGCAGGATAAGACAGGAAGCTGAACACTGTAGGTCAAAGTATCCGTCTTTAAGGAGCTTTCAGTTATGCATTATCCTCCATCGGTCCTGTCCAAATGGCAGATCTGCTTAGTTTGGATAGTGCCATGGTATTTCTTTACTAAAGCTTCAGTGTTTAGAACTAGAGTGATGGCTGAAACAATTCTAAGTAAGAAGGTCAAGCCTGACCAAATTCAGAAATGCCTACTCTAGTAGACAGAATAATGAATCCTACAATGATGCCCACATCCTAAAACCTGTGACTATATTATCTTACATAGCAAAACAGACTTTGATGATATGGTTAAATGGGGATCATAAGATGAGGACATTATCCTAGATTATCCAGGTAATCCAGATAGTCTCGATGTAATCACGACAGTCCTTATAAGGGAAGGCAAGAAGGTCAAAGTCAGAAAAGATATGAGGATGGAAGCAGAGGTTGGAGTGATGCACTTCAAGGTTAAGGGAAGGGCCATGAGCTGAAGAATGCAGGCAATGTCTGGAAGGTGGAATGGGAAGGAAACAGATTATCCTGAGCCTTCGGAAGGAGCACAGACCTGATGACACTTGATTGTAGCCCCATAAAACTCATTTAGGATTTATGACCTCCAAAACAGTAAGGTCATATGTTTGTGTTGTTTTAAGCTATCTTGTGGCAATTTGTTTTAGCAGCAATAGGATCCACATGCATGAACTCAATTTTAAAACAAGAGGCCTGAAGTAATAACCAATACATTTGAGAAGGTACTAAAGTCCCTCAGTTTCCCTTTTAGAGTAGAATTGACCACGATGGGAATTTCTTCATATCACTTATGCAAAAATAACTTCCCTCTAATTACACAACCTCTGCCTCATGCCATATTTTTTTCAATTAAGCTTGCAGCAGAATAGTTAACAGCTTGTGCTTGTTTTGTTTCATGGTGGTGTTTTTCTATTATCCATTGCCCATTCTTCATTCTTGTATTTTTTTAAAGAAGGACTCCCCTGCAATTCTCTATCCATGGTCTTTGGCTGCAACAAATCTTCTATAGAGCTTCGGGGATGGGCACATGATGCCACCTCCAGTTAGGCAGAAGATTCTACACATTTAACTACAATGATTGGTTCAGGAAAATGCATGTAACCCTAATGAAAATCAAGCCCAGATCTTTAGGCTGGTGCCAAGGGGCAAGTGCAGTCCTGGAGCTGCTGGTGACTTTCATCATTCATGCAATGAAGTTTACTGTCTGAGAAAAGAAGGTCATACAGGAAAAAGCACAGGCAGGAAATGGAAATTGAGAGAAACAGAAACTGAGAGAGACAAAGAGACAGAGCATCAGAAAGAAAGACAGAGAGAGATCTAGGCTCTGGTGCCAGCTGTGACAAAACAAGGTCACTTTATTTGATCCTTGTAGTTATGTTAACAATTAAGTTTAATTGTTGGTTTAAAGAGTATTTTAAAGGGAGTTTCGTGACTGGAAAAGCTAGAATCTTGACTCACACAAGTAGCTCAGGTGCACTCAGATTAAAACAGTATGAAGCAGATGGGAGCCCAGCTGGATCGAGAAGTGCAAAAGATCCCAGTTTCTCCAACTCTGACTTCTTAGATCATGGAAATATTCATATTCAGAAAAATAAGAATCTCTCACCTATTCACAGGTGCCTGGGATTTCTTCAAAGAAGGATTCACCAAACTAGTGGTAAAGGCTTACAATTTTATACAGCTAGACGACAGAAATTTATAACTGATTTACTTAGTGTTACTAAAGTAATTTTATTATGAAAACTGAGACACTCTGAAACTGAAAAGCAACACTAATGTTTATGTCAAGGCAACAGGCATAAACAATGACTATTTCAGGCAAAACAGGATATGATCATCCTACCCAGAAAGAGTATGGCAAGTAAACTGACTTTTGTTTCAGAAAGCTTGAGTTCAAACCCTGCTTCTGTCACTGCAGGCTTGTAGGCTGTTTAGCACTCAGGATTTTTTTTTTTTTTTCTTATTTTAAAATAGTTGGGATAGAACTCTCAAATGATTACTGTGAGAACTAAACACTTGATTAAAAAAAAAAAAAAATGTAAGCACTTACCAACCACAAACACATGTCAATTAGTTATTATTATAATTATTATTATTAGAATCTTATTTTGTTAGAAGGAAGAAAGGGAGAAGGGTACCGCAGAGATGAAGTGAGACAAGAAAAGACAAAAGGATGAAAAGTGGTCAATGGGGCAGCTCTGGGCTTGAGTGTGTACCTGTGGGTGGCTGCAACCTTTCTTGAAGGCAGAGGACACCACCTAGAGGTAACATGGGTGTATCACACTCTATTGGCAGCGCTCCTGAGTCTTTGTAATAAGGACATTTTGTTAGCATTTCCATCAAAGGAATTGATCGTTGAGGGGCTGGCAGCCTGCCCAGCTCCACAAACAGGAGTGAACTCTGGCCCTACTCTGATCCATTTAAATATTATGTGACCATCTTAAGAAAACACTTCTCAGTAAATCTTTGATTTTACTTCCTTTGACTTAGCTAGCTAGAAAGTTGGATGTAAGCCCCAGCTCCCCTACAAGGAGCTGTGGGATCTTGAGAAATTCACTGAAGCTGTGAAATGCAATTTCCTAAAATGAGGGTGGATCAGAGTCATTTAACAGAAAACACCGTGTAGTCCAATTTGAATTCAACATCTGGCTCCACTAATTACCTTGGGAAAATTATTTGCCCTTCAATATCTTCATTTTCTCAAAAAAAAAAAAAAAAGGTGAAAATAACAACAGTACCTTTCTCATGAAGTTGTTATGAGGATTAAATGAGATGCTGAGTGTAATGCACTCACAAGAGCAGCTGGCTGATGCAATCTGTGCTTGATACCTCATTATTTTCTCATTCGTTGGTGCCTCCCAGACATAACCTTCTACAATTAAAATAATGTAGTCTAAACCAATGCAAGTAGACCTTATCTAGCTTTTAAAATGTATGAGGGCCAGGCATGGTGGCTTATGCCTGTAATCCCACCACTTCGAGAAGCCAAGGCAGGAGGATTGCTTGAGCCCAGCAGTTTGAGACCAACCTGGGCAACATGGCAGACCTCGTCTCTACAAAATATTTAAAAATTAGCTGAATGTGGTGGTGCACGCTTGTGTTCTCAGCTACTTGGGAGGCTGAGGTAGAAGAATAGTTTGTGCCCGGGAGGTCAAGGCTGCAGTAAGCCGTATTCACACTACTGCACTCCAGCCTGGGTGACAGAGTGAGACCCTGTCTCAAAAGAGAAGAGGGAGGAAGGGAGGGAGGGAGGGAGGGAGGGAAGGACGGACAGACGGACAGACGGACGGAAGGAAGGAAGGAGAAATTTATGTAGCCATTGGCTTAACAAGTCCAGCTTCCTAAACTTCTAGTTCTAATTCATATTTTTCCCTAGTTGACTGACTTAAAGATGTGCTACCCTCTCAATTGCTGATGTATAGACCCATGACGCTGCAAGCCTCAGGATATATATTTACTTATTATTGAACAAAATCTAATTAGGCAACTACACTCAAAGGAAGTATCTAAGGCGAAGCCTACCAGCCTCCAAATAATCTCTGCCTTTTCATTCTATGCAGACTGAAATTTGCAATGGAAATGAGATCAGTACCATGTATATTCTTAGTTTAGAATATTCAAGTGGCACATTTCTTCAGATTTAACATGTACAGTATTTTAAACAACAATAATTGTTTGACAGAAGACTCCAAACCCTTTTTATGCAGCTGTTGCTTTCAGTTACTGAAAGATAAGAAATTTTAATTATATGGTGAAACATTTTCATCAGGAGCTTCTTGGAAATATCTTTTCTAAAACATAAATTGACCACTTGTGCTATTTTATCTCTATTCTCATTACTGAAAATTATTTGAAGTTCCATAAAAATTGAATAGCTTAAAATAAATTAAAATTCTGGGTTAAAAAATACAGGAATCAAATTCAAGATTTTTGAACACTCTGTCCTTTTTGTTCTAGCCTACACAACTTCATCAACTCACAATTAATTGAGTAAGTATTGTGTTTGGTCTAACAGATCTGGGCATGAGCTCTATGCATGATTTATCACAAGCATATAGGATTTCTTTTACAAGGTGAAAAGGAAAAAAAAAATAAGGAAAGTCTCATATTATTTTTGTCTCTTTTGTTAAATTTACTCTATAGAGCACATGCAGTGATCAAAATTTACTCAAAAACCTGAAGAATTTCTGTAGTCTTTAAAAATGTAGAGACAAAAGCTAGTTGTTAAAAATATACTAAAAAAAAAAAAAAGAAAAGAAAAAAGAACAGTTTGTCTCTTAGAAAAGAAGAGCCCTATGAATCTGCATTATTATTCATTCAAACTCAATTTCAGAACCTATGTAAAAAACAGACAAGATCTGAAACCTTAAAAACTAACACATACCAAAGATGTATTATTTTCTGGTTTAATTCTTTTATTTTTTCTGAGATATAGCTATAAAGTAAATATACAGCATTTAAATATATATGCAGATTGTAAAAGTCATTTTCATTAATATCCATCTAATTTGGAATTATTAGACACTCACCCAAATATCACACTGTCCTAACAAAGATAAAATGATGCTGGTCAGAGCAGAAAACCAAAATTTATCAAGAAATTGATGGAACCATCGAATGAGAAATGCTAAAGAATAGAACAAACGCTGATAAAAAACTTGACGCAAAGCCTGTAAAGGCATGACAGTGCAAATAAGGTCAAATGAGCCAGGCAGCAATGCCATGTTTGGTGACAAAGACAATTGGCATTAGTCTTTTGGATACCACCCTGAATAACAAAAGGCATCAATTTTGAAGTCAAGTTATCAGGACTACACTTCTAAGGCTGAGATAATTAGAAGTGTTAAACAAGTTGCTTAACTTTGTCCTCAAACTCCACATATAGCAAACAAGGTAGTTTGATTTGTAACTTTAATGTAAGAGACAAAGAAAGGCTTTGTGTCCATGAACTCTGGTGAAGGAGAGGTGTCTAGAGGTATGTGAAATTTGAAATTTACTAAAATTTACTACTTTTTTAGAGACAAGCTCTTGCTCTATCACCTAGGCTAGAGCGCAGCATCCACAATCATAGCTCACTGTAGCCTCGAGCTCCTAGGCTCAAGTGATCTTCCTACCTCAGCCTTTCGAGTAGTTGGGGCTGCAGGTGCAAGCCATGGCCCCTGGCTAATAGCAACTTTACTAAATAATTATTTTGATGTATTTCCATCTTGAAATTAAATACATCAAACCTCTGAAAATTATTCTGAGAGTATTCAGCATGTTAGCAAAATTATGCAACTAAATTCATTGATGATAAACACAACATGGTTCAACAAGAATCAAACATGGATATTTAGAGATCATTTGTAACCTCTCTGAATGATGTAAATGAGAAAAATGTGCCAATCCACAATGGATCCCCTGGGGCTTCTCTATTAAACAGTTCAGACCAGCAAGTAGCACGTATCGATTAGGATACATATCTTAAATATGCAAATAGTACCCCCCCAAAGAGATCTACCAAGATATTTAGAATAATTTTAAAATTATACATCATGAGAGGACTGGCCTCTTTGTATGTGTAAAACACACAAGAAGATATAATGTAGTGCTCTGAAGCTGGAGTCACTGTCTTCATTTTTAAGCTTGTACTCTCATGATACTCATGGGATCCTACTTCTCTGTAAGAGCTTTTTTGACTATTAGAATGAGGCTCAAATTTAATTATGCCTCAAAATAGCTACACGGTGACTATATCTGAAGGAGAGAAATCCTGTAAAATCATTTCTAGACAACCAGCTGTTATAAAACACAAAGTCTTCCCTCTTCTGATTTATATTGCTATTACATCATTCATCATGTAATTTTCAGATTTTAGCTAATGTCTGTTGCAGCTTTAAAATGTGTTTAACTTTTCTCATATGTCATCTAGGACCTATCAGTTAAAAGAATCACTAAGAAAAGAAGAGTCTTTGAACATCACTATTTTTTCAGCTTCAGCTTTACAAATAATGTTGACCGTCAAGAATAGTATTGCTTCACAACAGCATTTAAATGAAATTTTCTTTTAGTTCAGCCATGATGAGATGCTTTTTTTCAAATATGTTTGTGATTTTTTTTTTAGTTTCTTTACATTGTCCTATCAATCCAAATATATATTGGTAAGCCTACTAATAATTGTTTAATTGATTGTTATTTTAGCTCCATTGCCTTATCCAAAGAAAGGGAACTTTCATTAATCTCTGGTATTGCTTTCAGAGTATCTATATGCATATTTCATCTGGTTCTCGGATATTGTCACTTGTTCACCACAGTAGAAGACTCAGAAATATCCGTGGCAACACACTGGAGACCCTCATTGCCTCAAGGGCAGAGCTGGTTTGAACATAGCCTTTCCATTGCTTTACTGACCACCATTCACCCTCAAGGTCCATTCTGTGCCAAGACATTGCATGTTCTCAAGGCAATGACCCTGGAGAATGAATAGCCATGTGTGGCAGTATAAGTGCTTGGAAGGTGACTTAGCCCGTTTGAACAATAAACCTGTCTTTTAAATAGGTCACAGTTTGTCTCAGAAATATTTTTTAAGGTTCTAATAGAAAAAGACTTGAACAATGGAAACTAAATTATGAAACACATCTCTAAAAATAAGGAAACTAGTGTGTCCATTCCTCTCCCCAGCTAGTTTGTTTAATTCTCTCTCACACTCTATATATTACTACTCCCAAGAAAAAACTAGGATCCTTTTTAATTAAAACATAATCTTATTAATAAGACAAACGAGGTCCTCCAGTAAATTTCCTGACTTTTTCCAGACTATGTTTTTTTTTTGAGAAACATTCAAATTATTAGTTTTGTGAAAGAAAAAAATAGTGAACAAAAATTTTCAGCTCTCCTATCACACTGTAACATGGCATTCCACATAATCACCTTCTTGTGTTCACCTTAAGTCTTGAAGTTCCTCTGCTACCATGTCCATAAGCAAAGGCTACAATCCTTACAAAACTTAGAACAATTGATATCTCTTAATCCTCTTTCCTAAGTTTTCCTTAGCAAGAAAAGCACCACTCATTTGTCAGTCCTTAATCACAACAACCCTATTATTTTATGACAGTCATAAATTTATTCCACTGTATCTCCAACTAAATTATAAACTCTGATTAAAAGTTTGTCTTATTCATTTTTCTATCCTGAAGTTTAACACAGTGCCTGGCATAGAACTGGCATTCCATAAGTATGGAATGAATTATGCAAAAGACAATGCAATTAAATCATAACAATGGACAGATAGTTCTTCAACTTTTTAAAAATAATTTTTTATCTATAAAGCTGAAAATACTTTGGAGTTCATCTAGTTCTTTTCTTTTGTGTTATACCTAATAAATTATTGTTAGTAGTAGTAGTAGTAGTAGTAGATTTTGAGATGGAGTGTTGCTCTGTCGCCCAGGCTGGAGTGCAGTGGCACGATCTCTGCTCACTGCAAGCTCCGCCTCCCAGGTTCTCGCCATTCTTCTGCCTCAGCTTCCCAAGTAGCTGGGACTACAGGCTCCCACCACCACACCCAGCTAATGTTTTGTATTTTTAGTAGAGACAGGGTCACCGTGTTAGCCAGGATGGTCTCGATCTTCTGACCTCATGATCCGCCCGTCTCGTCCTCCCAAAGTGCTGGGATTACAGGCGTGAGACACCACACTCGGCCTATACCTAAGAAATTTGAGGTCCAGAGAATTTACATGATTTGGTAACAGGCTACTTAATTTTGGGAACTACCTCTATTAATTTCCATATCACACTTCCTTTCTGTTCTTCATTACATTTGAATATTCATTCAAATACTATGGAAATAAAAATTCTTTTGCCATTTTTTTAGAAATAAATGCTTTCTCATTAAAAATCACTCTGAGTGCTTATGAAGAACAAGGTATTCAACTGATCTTTGAAAAGTAAATGAAAAAACACAATTTATTGTCCCTGGGCTCAGAGAAGTTGTCATTATTATGGTTGAATGAGAATTCTGCTTTGACTTGTATTCTAGAATTCTAGTCTCTATTTTCAGCCATCACAATAGAATTAAGAAAGATAATTTGGGTATTCTCTCTCATATCATTCACAAATCAGTCTCATTATGTTTACATGTAATAAATGGCATAGCGATTTATCTTCATTGCATATTACAGAGGAAGGAAGGGAGGAGGGAAGGAAGGAAAAGGGGAAAGGAGAGAGAGAGGGAGAGAAAAAAGAAAAGAAGTAGAAAAAAAGAGAGGGAAAGGGAGTTCATTGCTAAGTCTTAAAGACCTGGCATAGAAATCTTAATTTTGGGGATTTTTTTTTGTTTGTTTTAATGGTTGTTTTTTTCATTATGTTCTTTTTCTATTCCACTACCGCCTCATTTTTTTATAGAGATAATGGGTGATTATATTGCTACCATTGCTATTAAAATTCATGTACTTTTCCCTCTACTTGGAACTTTAGAGTATATATAATTACTTAATCTTATTGATGTTTATTGTTCTGTTGCAGTAGCTCATTTGCATGCGTATTTCCACAAAGGATTTTCTTGCCTGAGATTTGGGGAACAATTAGGTTATATTAGTTTAAATCAACAGGCATTATTATTATAACAATTATAGAATATATTGATGACAACGTTACTGTAACAAACTTAAGGACAATTTATGTCATTTAATCCTCCCAAAGAGATAAGACATTGGTTTCCATAATCTGCAAATTATGGAGGAAAAGGAATATAAAAATATTAGAATGGACTTGGAGAAAATCACTTAGCAGAACATGGTCAAAATGAGAAAAATAATTTAAAAATCTGTGGCTACTGTAATAAGTACATTCAAGTGCATTAAACTGCCATAAAATCTATTGCATTTTAGTGTGAAATATGAGAATGACTAAAATGAGAGAATAATTTTAAACAAAGTTCTCTTGAAATTACAAACATTTATTTTATACTTAATAGGCCCTTTCTTTATATTACACACAAAATTAATCCCTATAGGAAAAATCAAGGCCTAAAAACCATTGTCGTTATTTTTAAGAATATGTCAAATAGCCAAATTAAATTTCCTTGATCATAAAATATACTTAAGGAAACTATAATATAAGATATACATTTTAACAACCGATGTTAATGAGAAATGGCACACTATTATAGTTCCATGTTGTTCTCAATTTTTCTCTATTAAAACTGAAAGGACAATCCCTTGAAGTGAGGGAAACACCAATATATGAAACAATAATGTTATTGAATAATGCACTTCATTGGAAGAAGCTCATTACCATGGTAATGCAACTACTGAAGGCAACATCATTTTGCTCTCTTGTCCATGAACCTTATTAAGGTAAAATCTGATGTTAAAATTAACACCCACTGGATGAGATTATTTCCTAGCATTATAATTACATATAATGGGTAACAACAGCATTTTTCACTTAACATTTTAAAAAGTGTAAAAGCATCGCACTTAACCCTGTGTGATCTTGAAGAAACAGGTTAAGCTTTCAGCAACTCATCTGCTCCATTTCTAAATGGGTACCAACTTTCTATAGCAGGAAACAGACTGAAGAAACCCCTCAGACAGCAATAATACCCTATTTAAAAGTAGTCAACAAGCATGAAAAACAAAGTACCTTCTAGGGTGTGCAGCAAAGGGCTGTGGGGAATAATGGACTGATGAGCCACTCCCTAATAGCAGAATTAAGGAACAGTCCCTGGCCCCACAGTAAGAAGACTTAGCAGCATCTGCCCTGTGAGATTTCAGAATTAATGCAGACAAGTGACTGCTATGTGGTTTTCCTCTCTCCCTTTTTTGAATAGACACATATCTTGTTATTACATTGCCTCAGTCTATTCCTTGTGTTGGGTGTGTGTGATACTGATGAAGTTATTAATAAAGCTCTGGACTTAGAGGAGTGCATCCTGACTTAAAGTATAAGATAAGATACTAGATTCACAGTCTGATACTGTGATTAGATGAGATTTCATGGGGCCGTTGAAAGAGATGAATGTATTTTACATTTGAGAGGCACATATATAATTTTGAGCAGAGGGTAGAATGGTAGATTGATTACATTAATGTAATCAGTGAATGTCTCTATATCCAAGCCATTTGCTCTGTAAATTCCCAGTCTCTCCCCTTTCTGACTCTGAAAGAGGTTGTGACTTGTTTTGACCAATGGGTATTAGTAAATGTAATGTAATCAGAGAACAGAAAGTTGTAAGTATATTACTATTTACTGAGATCATGCTAGACAACAGCCAGTAGAATACAAAACGGGAAATAGAGCACAGTCAAGACCAATTAATCTCAGCTCAACTTAATTTCAGCAGAAATGCCAAGCTGACCCATACACCGATTTGTGAAAGATAATAAATGGTGGTTGTTTTAAGCCACCAAGTTTTGAGGTAATTTCTTTAGCAGACGTCACTAACTAAAATATCTTCATTGGAATAATCTGGGTCAGGGCTCCAAATCCTGTGTTGACCAGCATTAATTATTGGACTCTAGATAGTTTCCACTGAGCTTTACCAATAAATTCCTTTTCTAAGAAGACTATCTTTAGGAGAGTTAGTGTCGGGCATATTAACCCTAACTTCTCAGTCCAATACACTGATCACAAAGCTTGTCCTTAAAGGTCATACTTAAAGCAAAATACCACAATTTTATGATCAATCCCCTAAGAACTATGAAAATAAGAACTAAATTTGCCAAAGAAAAAACTGGCGGATTATCAGCAATGCCAAATAACCACCCTCAGGATGCAAATTATTTCTTTTGAGGAATATGTGGTAAGATCCTTTTTTATGGATAGCCCAAAAGACATCCAGTATCTGGTATAGAAAATATTAATAAGGCTGACATTATAGATTGAGAAAAGTCTTAAGAAGACCTCTAAGATTTCCTCCAAGTATCTGCCAGTGCCCTCTATTATTCTGAGAGATGAAAGAACCATCCCAAATAACTTTCCTAAACTTTGGGAGCTAAGATCCTTTTTTGGCACTCATTTGTATTTGCCAGAACTGCTACATGGTATATAAATCAAGTTTTCTAGGAAGCTTTGGGAACAGAGTAGGGGAATTACTAGGCCCTAGAAGTATTCTATCTCTCTCTCTTGCTGCAAGATTAGACATTTTAGCAAAGATAGTCACCACTTATGAAAATTGTAACAAAGAATTTGGATTGACCTTGGTGGTGACACTTCTTGGATAAATCCCACTACAAGACAGTGTAAACCCACTTCCAGCCTCTGATGAATTCAGTTTTCCATTCTTATTAGGTGAGAACGTGTTTTTTCTTCTAAATGTACCCAAAGCCTCTGTCCCATACCAAGATTGCTCACCTCACTGGAAACCAGTAGTTACCCTTTTACCACCAAACTAACCCACTCTCATGTTATTCATGTGGTTGAAGTCTACTCATTGGTACTTGTACCCAGGGTGAGAGAAGTCGACATGGCATAATGTTTGGACCCAGAAATATATTATGATATTAAACATGGTAAAAGTATTGGGTATGTTCTTCATCTGGGGGGTCACCAACAGTCTTCCCAAATATAGTAGTACCTCTAGACTTCACCCAAACCATAGCACAGAGGGCAGCCAGAGTCCTGTCAAAATATGGGTGAAGCAAAAGTTCTGTCACACCATATTACTGTTTCTTAGTCACAAACCACATCGGAGAAAGAGCTAGGGCTTGCCTAATCATACAGCTTAAAATCCCAGGGCCAAAATGTCAGAGTGCCACTGCAGTCTGATTTTCAGCACAGCCTAAATTCTTGGCATTGACCTAGAATGCAATGAACAATGAGGCATTGACACACCTGCTACTATTCCTGTCTCCATGAGTTTGCCCTGATAAATGCTACTCCAGCACCTTCAATATGTGTGCTCTCTTGCCATTTCCCCTCATGTGTATGAGAGTTAGCAAGGCAAGATGTAGATCTGGTCAGGTGGCTAGAAAGCCACCATGGCTTTCTAGAAGAAGATTGAGGGTTCAAAGGAAAATGACCAACTGTAAAGGAGGGAAAAGTTCATCTGATGCAAATCAGTCAGGCTTTAATATGTGTGGCCATTGATGCTCACAAGAACTAACCTCACATATTCTCTAAAAAGAGGATACCCAGGGCAATGAGATCACCTGCAGTAGAATGTCTTGGTTGTGATTAAATACCACTGAGGGAAGTCCTTCTTAAACATTTATGCATGCACATGTGCCTGTGTGTACATGTGCAGACACATACACACACACGTGCACACAAGCACACCAGTATATAGGGTATTTATCCAATGATGAATAAAAAATGAGAATGCTCGGACTGACTGTTTTGGACTGAACAGACTATCTGGAAGTCAAAGATGAGAGTAGATCCAAAAATTGTACAACTTCTCTATGAGATTAGAATACTAGAGTCATCAGTGTGAAGGCATAGCCTCTAAGGTCTCACTAGCTCAACACCTCTGCATTATCAGAGTTACTCTATGATTGAAATGCCAAAGGAAAGCCAATGTCTCTCCAGGAGAAGATTCTCCTGCAGGTGAGTATAGGAAAAGTAACTGTTACCAATCAGACATCATTTAATTAACCAATGACATGTCCTCCAATGGCCAGGCCACCCAACAGTAGGCATGTCTTTATGAAACTGATAGCATTCCTCGTCTTTTACTACCCACATAATGAGCAAATAGAACACCAATCCAAGCCAGGTCTTTTCTTCTTCTCTCTTTTCTCTTTCTCCTTCAATTCTCTCTTCTCCGCATGTTCTAGATTTCTTCCACATTTATTGTTTGTTGTTTGTTTTTCCCTTTGATCTCGATGTTTGATGTTTTTTCAAGTATCTGATCATCTTTGACTGTTTGCTTTTATAAAAGTGGGTCTGTTAAAAGTAGATTAGACTCTCCAGGTCCTTGGGTGAGATTTATTGATTCTGAGCTTCACTGAAATATTCTGATTTGTGGGAGAATCCCCTATCTCAGTTTCATTAAGTCGTTTCTTCTTAGGATGATGAGATATTATCTTGCAAAATTATTTTATTCTCCTACCTGAATTATTTAGCTTTTGCTTCTAGCATTCTATAAGTCAATTGAGCAATGATGTAGAATCAGCATAGTCACTGTGTAAATTTCCATTTTATCCCCATGTTGAGTATTTAACTTGTACTTTCCATTTTTCCCTTTGAACTCTACTATAGTGACCTTCTGTTTATGTTCTTTACAAAATAAATCTCCAAAATTGAGAGAGTAAGAGGAGAAGTCATTCAGGTTTCTTAATAGAGAGAGAAAATGAATCCAAATGCTTTGCAAACAGACCTTGAAATAATCCTCCTATTATTATCCATACCTGTATTCAATTATACTTCTAAAAAGTGCTAACCTGTACCCATTCCCAGGCCTTTTGGGGTGTCTATGAGGTAAACAATTTGACTTTACCCATTATTAAGTTAGGATTTAACTTTCCTGGACACACTAAATCCATCACGCTCATTATCTTCTTTCTGAATTTCCAATTTTTTTTCTATTCTCTCTTCTTATACAGGACTGTCTTTGTCAAAATAAGCATCTAAAATTCCTTTTCTCTCACTTTTGTGTGGTTTCTTCAGGGAACTGACATAAATGTGTCCGTTCAAATGTGTCTGTCAAACCACCATTTTAAACCAAAAGTTTCAATCTGACTTTTCTTAGGAAAGAATTCCCACAACATTGGCAAAAACATCAGGGTTTTAAGTTCAGAGAAATGGTGTGAGTACAGTCATGCATTTCCCACAGTGTCAAGTTATGACATCAGAAAACATGATCAATTCAAAGACGCTCTTGTCTGTTATCCTGTAATATTTCCCAGAAGTCTTAGCTAATACAGAGTTCATGGATCTTTTCATACCAGAAAGTGTAATCTCAGAGGAGAAATGCTTGAGTTACAGGAATAGTGATTAAATCTTGTGCCATACACTATCACTATCTTGAAAATTGAAATTATGAGGCACCAGCTGTTGGCTCTAACTTTATTTCTCATAAATGGAAAAGTGCATATTAATGTCCCTGGAATATAAAATGCTACATGATGCAGGGCAGAAATGTCAGTGAATATATATGCATGGTTTTAAATCTTTTTCATTCAGTGCAGACACTTCCTGTGAAGTACATTTGACATATTTCTTAAACAACTTTATGTTGCAGTCAGTATAAATGCTTTGAAGTTGTACATTCTAGATACATTTAAAATATTTTGTTATTATAATAGGATTTCTTACCACAGGACTAAAAAGAGAAACTGGGGTCTAGCTGTGTGATCTTTACAATTCTGCTCAATCCCAGCAAACAGCTGTTATTTCTACAGAAAAATATTCTCAAAATTTTGTTTCAGCATTTAAAACAACATCTGTTTGAACTTTTTAAATTTTCATTTTAAATTGATTCTTCTGACTTTGTGAAAACAACAAATCACATTTGTCCAGTCTTCAGTCTCCAGGAGTCAAATCTTCAAATTATACTTTTTCCAGCTGCCAGTAAGTATCAGTGAGCAAGAAGTCAAGTAGTAGAGGTCAAGTGTTAGAGGCGCTGTTTTATTGACTATTGTTTTCTGGTAAGATCTACACTGGCTCTACTATTTATGAAAATAAATACTAAGAGATAAATAAACAGTGGCCAAATACAACTTTTTCACTGTTTTAAGAAACTAAATACAGTTGCTTTAGTGCAAAGACTCTACAGGATAGGAACTTACTATCAGCATTAATAATACTAAAATTAATCTCTATAAAGGTGGAATTGCAACTTGAAAAATGAGCTACAATTATAGGAACTAATAAAATTACCTCAGTAGGATTCCACTTTAATGCCTTTGAGGATCACAACAGATTATAAATGTAATTCCATTTAAGTTACAGGTAAATAAGGCAAATATTAGCAAACTACGTAATCTATAAATATTGTGAAAACATGTTCTGATAAAGTGGTATGATATACAACAAGTTCAAAAACAAGGCTTTTCAAAAGGTTGATATTATCAGTCTGACTACTCTTGATCTGGATATTAATTATGGATTTTTTAACATGTTGTTTATTTGTCTTTGTTTGGTTTTAATATTTACCTTTATTAATATTATCCTGAATGTACATACGAGGTGTTCTGAATCAAGACACATTATCACTGTTTACCTAAAGAAAAATAACTGCACATTCTTCATATCCCAATCCTTACCCGTAGAACAATTCAATGAAAACCATGTCAATATTACACATATAAATGTCAAAGTCTATATTATAGATGAGGAATGGAGAAAATTGGACTTTATCTCTTTGTATACATGGGGAAAAGACAACTGCCTCATTTACCCTTCTTGAAATCGGAGAGGAAACCTTTGCTCTTGGGAGACTGGATAAAAAGTATCCTGAAATCTCACTCTCAACTTTTTGAATATAAATATGAATCTCCAAAGGCCAGATTCACCTGGTGTGTCTGACTTTTCTGACCTACAGATGTCTCCAAGATCTGAGACACATTTTTCCTTGAGAGGTAAACACATACCTCTGGAGTTAGGGAAATGTATCTGGAGTTTTCTCACTATCGATACAGTCATAAATTAATTTCCCAAGGCTTGCTCTTATCTTAGGATCCAAAATTTTCAACAAAATTTATTCAAAAAGCCCCAACTCTACGCAAACACAAAAATATTTCCTCTCTATTCCACCCACTGGCTAGCTCCAATTACTGGCACTATAAAATTTCTTTGAGGATTACCTGTAATGATTCTCACACAAGTATAAACAGGAAGATATAATCCACTCCTTAGAAAATCCAGATTGTAAATATGCATGGCATATTTCATAAACGTCACTAACAAAAAGTTGTTTTTACTTAACACAAAAGCAAATGTTATCTAATTTATCTTAACGTAGAAGAGTGCCAGACTTCAGAAAGGAATCTGTAGAACAATGAATGATGTTGCTAGAGACTTTTCCAAGTTTCCACCAGCAGATTTCTCTCACTACCTTTGAATCAGCTAATTTCTTCCTTTCACGTAAATTAGACAATGACATGCTTTTTCTTTCATTTTTCTTTTTACAATTAGCCTCTTTCTGAATCTGTCATGACTATGACATTTTCAAAACAACTAACATACCTTTACTTTGATTAAGAATTGAAGGATTATTTCTGATCTTTGTAGTAGTTCATTATCTTTTTCAAATTTCTATGTATCTAAAAAATTATATTTTCTAAGTTTCATAAAACCAAATTTACATTAAAATACAATGTATTTTGTTGGAAACAGACAATTCTTTAAAAGCATGGTTTAGTTCAGCTTTAAATGCAGAGCTACAGGGTTATGTCAACCATATGAAATGGAGCATTTCTATTAAATGCAATATATTTCTTCATAATGGTATCCATATGCCAACTGAGAGTGATTACCTCTAATTTACGATTTATCAAACTAATCAGATTAGTCTCTGAGAAAGAGTCAGTGGCAAAAATCTAGAAAAAAACAAAAATTATGTAATTTTTCAAAAGTTTATATTTTACAGAAGACAGAGAAAATGCTAAATTATGAAGTATATAGAGAACAATAACTTTCAGCTATTATTTATGCAAATTGATCTATCATAATTCTAATTTTATCTTCAGGTACATATAACATTTGAAAGCAATTAAGTTCCTTGATGTAAATTTCATTAGTCTAATCCTAATTTGTTAAGTAAATATACCAGCTGAAAATAATAACATTTCTATAATCTGGCTGGGAAACAAAATCATAGACAATGAAATCAGAAACATTGACTCAGATAAGTTTCATATACCATACTTGGATTATGTAAATCTCCTTAAGCTGATAAGCAACTTCAGCAAAGTCTCAGGATACAAAATCAATATGCAAAAATCACAAGCACTCTTATACACCAATAATAGACAAACAGAGAGCCAAATCATGAGTGAACTTCCAGTCACAATTGCTACAAAAAGAATAGAATACCTAGGAATAGAACCTACAAGGGATGCGAAAAACCTCTTCAAGGAGAACTACAAAACACTGCTCAAGGAAATAAGAGAGGATACAAACAAGTGGAAAAGCATTCCATGTTCATGGATAGGAAGAGTCAGTATGATGAAAATGGCTATATTGCTCAAAGTAATTTGTAGACTCAGTGCTATTCCCATCAAGCTACCACTGACTTTCTTCACAGAATTAGAAAAAACTACTTTAAATTTCATATGGAACCAAAAAAGAACCTGTATAGCCAAGACAATCCTAAGCAAAAAGAACAAGCTGGAAGCATCAGGCTACCTGGCTTCAAAGAGGCATCAGGCTACCTGACTTCAAACTATACTACAAGGTGACAGTAACCAAAACAGAATGGTACTGGTACCAAAACAGATATATAGATCAATGGAATGGAACAGAGGCCTCATAAATAATACCAGACATCTACAACCATCTGATCTTTGACAAACCTGACAAAAGCAAGCAAAGGGGAAAGGATTCCCTATTTAATAAATGGTATTGGGAAAACTGGCTAGCCATACGCAGAAAACTGAAACTGGACCCCTTCCTTACACCTTATACAAAAATTAACTCAAGATGGGATTAAACACTTAAACGTAAAACCTAAAACCATAAAAATCCTGGAAGAAAACCTAGTCAATACCATTCAGGACATAGGCGTGGGCAAGGACTACAGGACTAAAACACCAAAAGCAGTGGCAACATGAGCCAAAATTGACAAATGGGATCTAATTAAACTAAAGAACTTCTGCACAGTAAAATCAACTATCATCAGAGTGAACAGGCAACCTACAGAATGGGAGAAAATTTTTGCAATACATCAATCTGACAAAGGGCTAATCTCCAGAATCTACAAGGAACTTAAACAAATTTACAAGAAAAAAAATCACTATCAAAAAGTAGGCAAAGGATATGAACAGACACTTCTCAAAAGAAGTCATTTATGCAGCCAACAAACATGAAAAAAAGCTCATCATCACTGGTCATTAGAGAAATGCAAATCAAAACCACAATGAGATACCATCTCACCTCAGCTAGAGTGGCAATCATTAAAAAGTCAGGAAACAACAGATGCTGGAGAAGATGTGGAGAAATAGGAACACTTTTACACTGTTGAGGAGAGTGGAAAAATAAAATTTTATATATTTTTCCAATCAAGTTTGTCTGCAAAGATCTTATACTGATAATAGTACTTGAATAACTGAAAATATGTCTCTGGTTACCAGTATTCAGGCAAATTGCATGCATGATTTAAACATTTTGGTTGTTCATTTTTTTTTAGTCATTATCAACTTTACCTTGTACATGCTTAGAGCATCAGCATATCTATTAACAGTCAACTATGTCCTTAAATCCTATCTTCTGCTGTTGTTTTTCTAGGAATATAACACCAATACAAAGCTATTGCACTGATATGAATTTGTTCAGAAGTAAGATTTTTATTATGTATTATCTGCTACAGACTAAACTCTGTCCTTAACCCCAAGGTAATTGTATTTCGAGATGAGGCCTTTGGGAAGTACTTAGGTTTAGATGAAGTCATGATGGGATTTGTGTCCTTAGAATAAGAAGAGACCAGAGTTCTCTCTCTCAACCTTGTGAGGGCAGGTAGAACTCAACCATTTTCAAGCCAGGAAAAGGGCCCTCACCAGAACCCTACCATACTGGCATCCTGATCTTGAACTTCCAGCCTTCAGAACTATAAGAAAAAACAAGTTCTGTTGTTCAGGCTACCCAGTCTATGGTATTTTGTTGAAGCAGCCTGTATTAGCCAGGGTTCTCTTAGAGGGACAGAACTAATGTATAAATGGGAGTTTATTAAGTATTAACTTACATGATCACAAGGTCCCACAATAGGTCCCATAATCTGTGCCATGAGTAAGCAGCCATGCCATCCTGTTGTTAGGTATATTAGTCTCATATATATATATATATATATGGAAGTTTATTAAATATTAACTTACATGATCCCACAATTGGCTGTCTGCAGGCTGAGGAGCAAGGAGAGCCAGTCCAAGTGCCAAAATAAAGAACTCGACTGTCCAGGTCCTGTTGTCGGGTGGGGGGACAGGGGAGGGATAGCATTAGGAGATATACCTAATGTAAATGACGAGTTAATGGGTGCAGCACACCAGCATGGCACATGTATACGTATGTAACAAACCTGCACATTGTGCACATGTGCCCTAGAACATAAAGTATAATAATAATAAAAAAAAGAACTCGGAGTGTGATGTTTAGGGGCAGGAAGCATCCAGTAAGGGAGAAATATGTAGGATGGGAGCCTAGCCCATCTCTCCTTTCACATTTTTCTGCCTTTTTTATATTTGCTGATTAGCTTATGTCCACCAGATTAAGGGTGATCTGCCTTCCCCAGCCCACAGACTCAAATGTAAATCTCCTTTGGCAACACCACACAGACACACCCAGGATCAATACTTTGTATTCCTCAACCCAATCAAGTTGACACTCAGTATTAACCATCACACAGCCTAAGCTAAGTAAGACATTGTCTTAGCAAATGTACTAAAATAATCTGCATCTTTACGGCCAGCAGCAATTTTTACACAACAGATTTCCAGATAATTACACGTGAGGCTTCTTAAATTTCTGTAGCCAGCCTTTTGAATATTCACACTAACATTCAATATTCAGTTTTTTAAATAGTATATTCCAGTTTACTTTGTGACCCAAAGTCCAATCAGTAGCTCAGCTTCACTTCCCAGTTGGTGAACCACTATTTCAACACACAATTGGAATCTTAAATCTTTTTCGTTTTGGTTTGTGTTTTATTTTGATTTTTTAATGATTCTTGTTTTTCCATTTTTCTCACTAGCTTTTGGTTGTTGCTGTCACTGAGAAACTTCAACAACTTCTTTTTCTATTTCCTTAAAATACATGAGTTCATATTTTCCATATTATGTTCTTTAGTTAGCTACTTCGTTTTATCCTTCATTTATAAAATTTTTCAGAAAGACTTATAATCATAATCAAACTTCGGCAGTAACTCCACTTTCTGCACTGTTGTTTATAACAGATGTTTCCTTTATCATCATAGACCACGGGGAATAGTGGTAGCTCAAATACTTGTTTACTTATTGAAATTTTAATCTCATTGCAATTAAACTAATCACCAAAAAAAAAATAATAATAAAATATCTGTGAACAGCAAATGGAAGAGATAGCTGTCCATTCCAGTCCAGTTCTGTTGTCCACTGAGTTTTATTATTAAGCTTATAAGAAAAAAATGTACTATAGAGCTTTTCAGAATTGTGGCATTGTATTCATTTATTTATGAGGCAGGCATTGTAATTATCTCCTTTTTACAGATGAAGAAACAGAGTAATAGAAAAAGTAAGTAAATTCCCTTTGTCATACATCTAGTGTAGGGAGTAGATACAGGCTTAAAACTTGATCAGTCTGACTCCATAGCCCTTACTATTAACCTCTCTACGAGATTGTCCCTCTATGCATTTTGACTTCTCTGTTTTCTTTTGTTGCCTCTTTATCGTATTCCTTATTTGGCCTATTTGTGGCTCAAGAAAGTGACATTATTACCTTTCACTACCCTCATGAAAGTGATTTAGGATATGATAATGTTCAAGACAGGATTGATTGAATTGTGTACAGCAACTGATTATTTATCATTTAGCCCCCCCAAAAATAGTCAGTTTGGGCTTAACTTCCACTTATGAAGTTAGATATCTAAATTTGATTCTCAAAGTTTTGTGTGTATGAAAATATAGATATATGAGTTATGACTCAGGAAGTAAATAGAAATATGACACAAAGGAGTCTTCTAAATAAAGCTTAGGATGGGAGAATGAGGAGGGGGGTGGTATCTTTTGCCTGTTTTTAAAATCAGAAAGTAAAAATAGGATTTGGTGACAACAAGATAGGCATACAACATATTTTCTTCTTTCACTAGCTGATGAGACCTTCCTGTGTCATTCTTTCTACTTTTTTCTTAATGAACATACGACAAGCCCAACACACAAAAACACAAAATACTATGTGTATACCTTGCCACACAATAACCTTCATTGATCTGAAATGTAACTTCTATGTATTTAACTCTCTAAACACTCGGACTTCTAGGTCTCGTTGAAGAGTTTGTCTGTATTTTAGGAATGGAAACATACTGTCTAAACTTCCAACTTGGGTATATTGCATGTGTGTTTTAGAACATATTAGCCTTCAAAGACTATTCTTGTAAACCTTTTGCTATTGCACAATGGCAACACATATTTTCATGAAAAAGCATATTTGATGGAAAGTGGACTGAACTAGGATTGGGTTCTCATTTTTATGCCTAGTACTGACACCAACTAGCTATGGGACCCTCACCCAAACAACCTGAGCTACTTGGATAATAATACATGTAATGTGATTTCATTTTATTAAAAAGAAAGCTTGCTTATAAAATATGATAAAATATAATGTGTTACAATTATTAAAATAATGATATGTACCTTGTAAATCATTTGGAAAATATGTGAAAGCAAAAATTAAATATTTTTAATAAAGCAGAAATCCCAGATCATTAATAGAAAATTACAGTGCAATAATATTTTTGTATATCTGTCCTAGTCAGCTCAACCTGCCATGACAAAATACCATAGACTGGATCACTTAAACAACATATAGTTACTTCTCACAGTTCTGGAGGGTGAGAAGTCCAAGATCAAGGTGCCAGCCTGTTTGGTTCTCTGGTAAAGACCCTCTTCCTGGCATGTAGTTGGCCCTCTCCTCACTTTGTCCTCATACAGTGGTGAGACAAAGAGTAAGCTCTTTTGTGTCTCTTCTGTCAAGGCATCAATATTATTATGAGGGCCTCAACCTCATGACCTCATCTAAACTTAATTACTTCCCAAAGGCCCCACATCTAAGTATCATTCATCACATGGAGGATTAGGGCTTCAACATGTTAATTTGGAGGTGACACAATTCAATCCATAGCAAAGTTCATCCAGTCTTTTTTTTGTTTGTTTTAAAACTTAATTTTACTTCTTTAAAAAACATATTTCTGTTATATTTTACATGATGCAGAGATACAGAATTTTTAGAAAATCAAGTGTTCCTCAACTCCTTCAATCCCATACCTCCCAGGTAACTAACATTAACAAGTTGGGCTATTTTTCATTCCATGTTTTTTCTGTTCGTACAAACATATAGAATTATGCATACACTTATGTAGGACATTTTATTTAATTTTTGTGGTATTATATTTTACATATTTTTCTACAACAGGCCTAGTTTCTGTACATGTAGTTCTACCTTATTTGTTTTAATAGATGGCTAATAATCTGTAGTATAGTTGCATTAAAATAACTCAGCCTTTCTCTCTTTAATATAGTTTCAAATTGTTTCCAACATGTAGCTACTAAAACCTTTTATAAACAATAAAAAGCCACATATATGTTTAAATTACAAGAATATTTTAAAATTTGTTCGTGTGCTCTACTCTTTTGTATTTTTATGTACTTAACCTTTTTCCTGTCATCAAGAGGCATCTGTCTAAGAATGGAGTTAGGGGGTGATAAAATTGTTCAAACAAGAATACAAAATGAAAGAGGATTAATATTATATTTCCGATATACAATATAAAATTTTTAGATCATAAGCAAAGTAATCTATTTGACAGACTATTGATTCCATTGTATCCCCTCTTTACACAGACAGACTTCAGGATCAGATTTTAGAGTTTTATTATATCTCCAGAAACTAAAGAAGGAAAATATGGAATTCAGAGATGGAAAATCCAAAGCTGTCCTTTTGTGCTTCTTCTTTATTGTGTAGAGAAAAGAGACAAGAGAATAATTACATCAGATTCCAAGGTCCTCTGTCATCCCAGCATGTGAGCGTGTGTTGGGGTGGGAAGAGCAGGGATATTTATTCTGTAACATATAGATAGGTATGGAACAGTCCAAAGCATTGGATCTAATGGCACACTTGACTGGATTTAGTTAGAGCTTGTAAGCTTTTGAAAAAGCTGCAACTGTGGCTATTTCCCACATGACACAAGGCAATGGCACAACAACCATATGCAATAGATGAAATGAAAGCAGTGTTCCTATTCTCAATGACCATATACAGCAAGAGACCTAGTAGTGACTAAGTGTATCAGTAAGAAAACTCAGAGGTGCAAGGAGGGGCAGTGAACCCTCAGAAGGCTAAAGTTGATGTGTAGAAGTCACTTTAAGATGGGAGCCAATGTGTGGACCACCTAAATATCCTTAAATGTGTGAATGAATAAACAAACTGGTTCATCTGTATTAGTCTGTTCTCACACTGCTATAAAGATATATCTGAGACTGGGCCATTTATAAAGGAAAGAGGTTTAATTGACTTGCAGTTTAGCATGGCTGGAGAGGCCTCAGGAAACTTACAATTATGGCATAAGAGGAAGCAAACACACCCTTTTTCACATAATGGCAAGAAGGAGAAGAATGAGAACGAGCGAAAAGGGAAGCCCCTTATAAAACTATCAGATCACATGAGAACTTACTATCACAAGAATAGCATGGGAGAACTGCCCCCACTATTCAATTACTTCCCACCGGGTCCCTCCCACCACACATGGGGGTTATGGGAACTAAAATTTAAGATAAGCACAACCAAACCATATCATTCCAACACCAACCCCTCCCTAATCTCATGTCCTCACATTTAAAAACACAATCATACCTTTGCAACAGTCCTCCCAAAAGTCTTAGTTCATTCCAGCACTAACCCAAAAGCCCAAGTCCAAAGTCTCATCTGAGACAAGGCAAGTCCCTTTCACATATGAGCCTGTGAAATTAAAAGCAACTTAGTTACTTCCTAAATACAACGTGGGTGCAGGCATTGGGTAAATACACCTATTCCAAATGGGAGAAAATTCACCAAAACAAATGGGTTACAGGCTCCATGCAAGTCCAAAATCCAATAAGGCAGTAATTAAATCTTAAAACTCCAAAATAATCTCTTTTGACTCCATGTCTCAGATTCAGGTCACACTGATGCAAGAGGTGGGCTAAGCACAATAAGAGTCACCTTTGCTCCAGTTCCCAACAACTTCTACATCTCCATCTGAGACCACCTCAGCTTGGACTTCATTGTCCATATCACTATCAGCATTTTGGTCAATCTTTGGGAAGTTCCAAACTTTCCCACATCTGCCTGTCTCTGAACCCCCCAAGCCCTGCTTAAAAATTTATTCTGCCAGATTCCCTAAATCACCTCTCTCAAGTTCAAAGTTCCACAGATCCCTAGAGCTGGGGCACAATGCTGCCAGTCTGTTTGCGACAGCACAGCAAGAGTGACCTTCGCTCCAGTTCCCAATAATTTCCCCATCTCCATCTGAGACCACCTCAGCCTAGATTTTATTGTCCATATCACCATCAGCATTTTGGTCAAAACCATTCAACAAGTCTCTAGGAAGTTCCAAACTTTCCCATATCTTTCTGTCTTCTTCTGAGCCTTTCAAACTGTTCCAATCTTTGCCTGATCCAGTTCCAAAGTTGTTTCCACATTTTTGGGTATCCTTATAGGAGCACCCCATTCCGTTGGCACTAATTTACTGTTTTAGTCCATTCTCACACTGCTGTAAAGAACTGCCCAAGACTGGCTAAACTATAAAGGAAAGAGGTTTAATTGACTCACAGTTTCACAGGGCTCGGGAGGCCTCAGGAAACCTACAATCATAGCAGAAGAGAAAGCAAACATTTCGATCTTCACACGGTAGCAGGAAGGAGAAGAACCCAGTAAAGGGGAAAGCCCCTTATAAAACCATCAGATCTCTTAAGAATTTACTATCACAAGAATAGCATGGGGGAAACTGCCCCCATGATTCAATTACCTCCCACCAGGTTCCTTCCACAACACTTGGGATTATGGGAAATACAATTCAAGATGAGATTTGGGTGGGAAGACAGCCAAACAATATCATCATCCTTGGCACCTAAAGTTTTTTTTTTTTTTTAATATTGGAGATGTAATGTACAGTATGGTGACTACAGTTAATAATAATGTATTATGTATAATACTTGAAATTTACTAAGACAGCTGCCCCTAGCTTTCTAATGCTTTGCTGAATTACCTCTCCTGCAGCCTCACCAAACTGTTAACTCAATCTATGCTGACCCACTCTGCAGTGGTCTGAAATTCGCTCTCTCACTGAGCAATCCAGGTCAAATTCCAACAGTTTCACCTTATAAAGCACTTCTTCTCTATTGAAAACTTCCTCTCTATTTTATTAAAGCTCCATTAAAAGCAATCATCTATGAATTGACAAGAATCACTTTCATCCTTCATTTCAGCCTTCACAATATTTCATATGGCCATATTGGGCTACTCTGGCTGCCACTTCTTCCCAGGATACCATTGATATGGCTGACCCTGACATTGTACATGCTTTCCCAGCTGTCCTAGGGTAATAATACAGCAGCCTCAAATCTGGTCACAGAACTACACATCCATATGCTGGTGGCCTGCTTCAAGAGAAAACATCACTTTACATTCCAAAGTCCCCAAAAATCAAGGTTCTATTTCTTAATGGAAAAGCTACTAATTAGTAAGCTTTGGATTCTCAAGGGATCTTATTTGATGAGACTGTTGACTTTCAACATCTATATTTACCTTACCAACAAAATTAATGTACATTGCTAAAAGCATTAATTGCCAATTAACAGGGTTTAACATGTTAAGATAAAATATTTCTCAAAAGTTTATTGCCAGATAATCACAGTGTAACCTGTATCAGTACTTTATTCTCAAAGATGCTCAAGCTCAATATGATGAAACTTATAATCTGAAATTTTTTTGATGTTTCTAAGAGTTGGGTCAAAAAATATAACACTTTTTTATAGTGTGAACATTTTATATTTTCTAATTTGCCACTTTTTTCTTTCACAATTATTACTCAGGAAGAATTTATAGTTTCTCTAAGATAAAATATTGGCATATTTTAGGATAGCCATTATTGAAACCACAATAATACAATCAAAATAAGGAATATTGGAGTGTATTTATAGGCCCATAAGTAACTATAACTAAATTAAACTATTGGCATATTGCCAGGTACCATGATTACAGGAAATTTTAATTAAAAACTCAGTATATGTGGATTTTTTAACTTATTTTCTACATGAATAATTCCCTAAATTTCATATTTAAGCATGAACTAAGTTTCTTAAACTTTTCAAAATGCCAGTATTTGTAAATAGACTGCATTTCAGCCACAAAATACTCTATTATACAACCATAACCAATATTATTTTCAACGTGGCATAGACCTCTTCTTCCTTATATTTCTTGTTATTTGTTACTGGTTGCTACTTTCGACTGTTGCTGAGAAAACCTTTGCTTAGAAAACAGGGAATATCTTGTAGAAGGAATTATAACACCCAAATCACCTTCTCTTTGAGAGTTCAATGCTGTAGAATTTCTCTGAGAGCTTAGAATTTTCCAAAATGGGATCCTTATGCAGGGAGGTCAGTAATGCCTCTTCCTTCCACTCCCAAGGAAGGGGAACCATCAAGATCCAGAGGCCAGTTACAGCCTCATTTTATACAGGTGGGGGCTGCACAGCTCTTTTCTCCAGACACCCTAGCACTGTTGGCAACCCCCTCAGTGTTGTCTGAGGGGCTGTGACATCTGGGATTTCATGCCCACAGTGCTGTGCATCAAACTTTGCTGAGTCTAAACTTCTTGTTGTTTCAAAATTTAATTTTACTTTATTAAAAACACATATTCTTTCAATTTCACACAATACAGAGGTATAAAATTTTTAGAAAGTTAATAGTGTTCTTCAGGTCCTTGAATTCCACACCCCTCGGGTAACTAAAGTTAATGGGATGGGTGAGGAAAGATGTTTTCTCTTCCTTTCCCTTCCTACCCACCTCAAAAACTACTGACTGGCCAGCAGAGATCTTATCTCAGCAAGTGTCAGACACTGTCTGCATCCCTACAATGATTATTCTTTTCAACAGCAGTTTCTTCCAGTAGCAAAACAGTTCTCCAGTTCTTTTCTCTCAAGTATTGTCCTCTGAAGGACTTTTGAGCTGCACCAATATTGTCTCTCCTGGGTGTGCTCTGAGAAGCTCTGACAGTGGGCTGAAGGGTGGGTGGAAAAGTTCCCTGCTCATTTTCTTGCTGTAAGAAGTAAGTCTCTAGCTAACTGCTTGGCCAGGAGTCCTTCATATTCATAAAGTGGCAAGCCTGAGTGCCTACTCCAATGGTAGGAGTAATCAGACTGAAATACTGGAGTCCAGAACCTATGGAGGGCTATTTTCCCAGCCAAGCTGGCCCTAATAGGAAGAGGATATTCTCCCAGAGTGAAGTTAAAAGTGTAAAGATATCAATCAGATTATTAAAGCAAATAGGATCTTATTTTTACCTCAAGCTGGAACAAGGGACATATATTAATAATAGCATCTCTGAATTCTACTTTGGTACCACAACAAAGGTACAATTTCTTGGCAGACAATTCACTGAAAAGAAAATTTAAAAAGCAAAATATGCAAGTAAAATAAGGTGAAAAGGGGTACAGGCTTAGAATCAGAAGGATCAAGTTCAATTATACGGACTACTCAGGATGATATTTGGGCAAATCACTTAAACTCACTATAGCTCAGATTTTAGATCAATAAAATGTGAATGAAAGTAACTACCTTGTAAAGTTTTGATATCTAAATGAGATATTCAGTTCTTAAAAAATGTCTTCTTATCTCTTTAGTCCTATCTCTTTTCCAATTATACTGTTTCCTAAAATAATTAGCATACCTCTTTTTTTTGTTTTGTTTTTCTTTTTCTTTTCTTTTTGAGACAGAGTCTCACTGTGTCGCACAGGCTAGAGTGCAATAGTGCAGTCTTGGCTCACTGAAACCTCTACCTCCTGGGTTCCAGCGATTCTCCTGCCTCAGCCTCCTGAGTAGCTGGGATTACAGGTGCATGCCACCACACCTCATTAATTTTTGTATTTTTAGTAGAGACGGGGTTTCACCATGTTGGCCAGGCTGGTTTCGAACTCCTGACCTGAGGTGATCTGCCCACCTCAGCCTCTTAAAATGCTAGGATTACAGGCATGCGCCACCACACCCAGCCAGCATACCATTTTTTTTTTTTTTAACATTTTGTAGTGACATGAAGCTAGTGTCATTAAGGAAAAACAAAGCAATAGTGACATCACATTTATAGTAGCATTTAATACTAGATGCTTGACAACCAGCTTCTGAATTTTATCAGCAAAGTTGGAGTCAGAATTACCTGGCTCCACCTCTTATGTTTATCAATGAAGGCCTTAACTCTTTCCTTGATCAAAAATCAATCACAATCTGAAAGAATATTGTACAGATTGAACTTCATGCTAAAACTACCCAGCACATTAAGCCAATGAGATACAAACCTTATAAAATTCCATTAAAATAAAAATGCACGTAAAATCAAGAAACCATTGGTGAGCCAATCATTGGTGGTGTGAAAACACCACCATGGAGAAGACAAACTTATTTTCAGGGAAGAAATTGAAATTTACGCACAGAATTGGGGCTTTCAGACTTCATCTCAGAGTTGCTCTGACTCAGGAAAATTTGTCATACGCTTATTCGCCTGAAGAAAAATGTGTGCCTACCTCACTTAGCAAGGCAGAAGTAACATAACTAAGGTCAACTTAATTAAGTGTAACTCTTAATTCTACACGTTCAACAAGTGGTAAGAACCATGGAGATATACTAAGACCATTTCCTGAAGCTCAACCGGCATCAGGCTCTCCAGTCACACTCACGTGTGCACCCACACGAACTCATGCCAACTAAGTTGGGAAAAGTGCCTATTGTCTGACCTGGTGGCCTTAAATGGGGCTGTGAGGGAAAAGATGGTTAGAAAAGAACAAGAAACAGTCTGAAAAATAATTGCTCTATTATGCTTCTAAAAAGGATCCTTACTATAAGACAAAAAAAGGGAAATAGAAGTTTATACTTATGTAGTTGGGGTTTCGTTTGGTTGGTTGGTTGGTTGATTTGGTTGGTTTTAATTCAATGTCTCAGATAAAACTGACATACCCAACAGAAAATGGGAGACTGAAATTAAATGTGCATGTGTGCAACCACGAATGTGCTACTTTCTTCTGTTGGACCCTTGATTGTCATCCCCATGCCCACATCCAGCTAAAGTATCCTGGCACCTAAATTTGCATTTGCACAGCCTTCAAAAGGTATTTCTTTATTATGTTTCTCTTTTAGGGGATGATACCTAAAATATTAATAGTGTAAAAAATATAGGCATAAAATTAAAAGTGATAATGTCTCTCTGTAATAAAAAATACTTGCCTTATCCATGAGTTTTTATAATTCCCATTTTTAAATTATTTTTCATAGCTGGCTTATCATTTAGGAATGTTAGCCAAAATAAAACCTATTTAACTAAATTTTCCGATAAAACCCTACGTTGTAAACATTATTTACACACCAGAATTTTTTGACATGACTGTTCTGTCTGTTCTGTCTTGCCAGGTTATTCCAGTCTCCAGTTTGTTCACCGCTATGTAACCAGCAACTAGTAGGAAACGAGTAAAGTGCCCACCATGGAGTTTTCTTCAACTAAATGAATAAATAAATGTATGAGGGTCCCACAACAGTAACCAAAGTATATGTTGTATATGTTCTAAGTTTGGACTCTCACTCACAGGATTGTGGAAACTCTTCCCTGAACAGATTTCAGAAGTCCCCTATGGCTTCTCACATGAGTGTCCATATTGTTCCACCTTCCTTCCTGTTACAATCGAAGAGTTGTTGATGCTCCTAGTGAAGACCAACCTCATCCCTTGTGCTCTAGATCCCACTGTCTCTGATCTTGCTCTCCTGTATCAATAAGTTTGCTCTCTTGATTGGGTAATTCCTATTGTATATGATAACAATATACTGTAACTTTTCTCATCTAAATGAATAAAAATAAATACTTCTATCTACTTTCTTAACTGCTACTGCTCCATTTCTCTGAAAAGAAAAATTCTTTGTGTGGTCTGTCTGTCACTGATTGAGGGCTACAATAGACCCATCCCTATTGTCTTCTCCCCACCCCTTCCCACGCCGGCTGACAATACTGCATAACTTTCTTAACCCTAGGAATAGAGAGGTCATTCCTAATGTGTGAAAAGTTCTACCTCTCTCCTTCTCTGTCATGCTCTATGTGTCATGCTCTGCTGTTAGTACAACCATGAGCAACTTCTACTCCAGAGGCTGACTCTTTGGCCCTCCGAGTTCCTAGGTAACTGACGTGTTGATGATCTGATCCCCTGCTCTTTACCTTGGGCTCTCCTTCCACTGCCCATCTCTCCTTGAGTGAACTCCAGCAGTAACCCCCACAAAGTATGACTATCTCCCTCACACTACACTCTGCTCAAACAGCCCTATCATGTGCTCCATATATCTAAAATATTTGGGTGAAACAGATATTGTTTTGCTTACATTTTTTCTTTAGAGCTTTGTAAAAAGTTTTTTTTTAGGGAATAGACAAATTTAAAGTATAATCTGTTTAGCTCACACTGTTGAATTAAAAAACATTGTTGCTTCCCTTTTGCATTGGCTTGTCCTTCTTGCATCAAGCTTATATATCATGTTTTTCCTGAAGATTTATCTTCACAAGAGTAGACCTGACCTTAATGGACATAGACCTCAGGGTCTCCCCTATATGTGCTTAAACACATCTAATTTTCAGACTATTCATGGACTGAGCTTGAAGACTATATGTTTCTGTTCTTACATGTCTTAGAATTGTCAAACAAATGCTAATACATCTGACTGAACAAAGAAAGTGAAATTATAATTTGTGTGAAGTATCTAGTGTTATTTCCATGACATAAGAGTAAAAAGATCAAAATGGAAAAAAAAATGAAGGAAGAAAGAGAAATGAGGGCAATCCAATATTAATCATTTCCTGTCGTACCAACATCCTACAAAGTCAAACCCTGTCTAGTTCCTTAACATCAGAGTCGTCAGAAGGTCAATGATTCTCAATATTTCCTAGATTTGTCTTCATGTATTCCATAAGGTCTCTTACAGGCCTTTAATATTATATTAAATTCAAAATTAATCAAATGTCATGAATAAAGATAAATCAAAACAATGAAATGAACAATCACTTTATTTTCAAACTAATGTCTATTGTCATAACCTGAGACTATTGTGGACATTAGCTGTCCATCATTGTACCTGAGTCTGCATAGCAGAGCATTGCCTTTTTCTGAGCTTCTCTACATTCTGTGTATGCACAACTACCAGAAAGAGAGATACTTATAGGGTGAGAGTGAGGAAAGCTATAAGAGTTCATGTTTTAGTAGATGAAGCAAGATAGAGACAGAGTAGCCAAACAGTAGTATTGACCATAATACCAAATAGATACAGAGGAATGGGTGTCAAAGAACATTCATGCATTGTTATTTGCAGGCTTAGTGTGAGGGCAATGTGATGTCACATGATGATGTGGTCATGGTGCTATAGTGAGAACAATGTGATGACAGCACAAGCCTTGAGCGCATCCCTTCTCTGCTTTTCAGGGAATTCACCAGGCACTCCAGGTATATGAAGCCTGCTCTCTCATAACTCACAAACCACTGCCAATACTGCAGGGCTTTACCCCAAATGAGTCCCATGCATCTACTCACCCTGCCTCATTTCACCTGTCCTGGGTAAAATCTTGTCCTCTGAGAGGGCTTTACCCAGGAAAGGTGAAGAGATGTTTGCTGAGAGAGTTGTTTGCTTTAGAAATAAAATCTAAATAAAATAAAACACTTTAAATAACATGTAGAAGTAGGAGCAGAGTAGCCATGATTCAAAATAAATACTAAATGATTAATTGGACAAGACACACAGTAATAAATGAAGTGAGAAAGCATTACAGTGATGGAAATATTAGACCAATACATTCCGTAGAGTGAATCATATCACATAAAGTGATTATAATCACTGATGTAGCAGGATAAGGAACTGTCGCGTTGCACTGATATTAGATCAAATCTTGGCTCTGCCAATTATTTTAACTTTAGACATGCAATTTTGTCTTTTTGTACCAATGTTTTTCATCTTAAATTAAACTAATTCCTACTTTGTATAGTGTTGCATGTTGAAGTAAGGTGATAAATTTGAAAGCACCAGATTCAAACTACAATCACTGTTGTTGCTGTTGCTGTTGTTCATTTTTACTTTTACATATTTATATCCAATTTTCATATTCTAGAACCTGAAACAAATATTGCAGGCAGTTTCCAAAGTAACCACATGTGCTAGTTGCACAACTCTGTGAATGTACTAAAACTTTAAACAGGTGAATTGTGTGATATGCATAATATGTCACAATAAAGCTGTTGTATACATACATGCATGCATTATACATTTACATGTACATACACACACATATAAATACACTTTTACATTTATAACTCAATTACGCAAAAGTAAACACTGAGGGATCCAGAAGCAGTCTCAATACCTCTTCAGCATGTTAATGATGAGATTTTCAGGAACAAGAAGATGAACCTGGGTCATAAGGACAGGCTACAAGGTTGAAAGGAATTTATCCTCCAAATAAACTGAAGCAGCCACTATGCACGTCAAGTCATAAAGACCATCTGTTCTCTCAGGCAGTTGTATAGCCCCTCTGCTCTGAAAACTGGGGAAAATGATGCTGCCAGTGAGGATACATTTGTGCTGTTGATATAAAAGGCTCTATGTAGATATAAAATATTATGTTATTACACGTGGCCCAAAGGCCTTATCACTGATATGTATAGTGTCAAAAGCAATTTTCCCACCCTGCTGCTCAGTGAAAATTGAAAAAACAATATGCTGTTACTATTATTATTATTATTATTGCTAATTTATTTGGAGTCTGTCACATCTCATCCTCAAGCTGATTTACATATTTGATTAAGAGTGTGACTGATACTATGATACTGTATTGTCCTTAAGATTATTTTATAAATGAGAATATCGAATAGGCAGTTTGTATTTTGGTCTTACTGTTATATATCATGATTTATTAAATGAACGTAAGTCATGTTATTTTCTTAGTTTTACAATCATGTCTTCCTCACATACTAATATCTGCTAATTATGCTTCATAGAATATACATCAGTTGTTGTAATTATGACTTACTCCTTCATTATTATGATCCGTTCTTCTCGCAATGTAGTCCAGCTCTGGCAGCATTGAAGCGTCCTTAGAATTTTATCTGATTAAAATTGAACCAATCTAGAAATCTTTACCAAGGTTTTTACAAGGTTTTTCCTAGTAAATGAAAAAGGGTGCTCAGTGAGGGTGGCAGAAATGAGATTTCCTGTTCAAGAATTCCCAGGGTAGCATTTCCACCCTACATAGATGAAGCTGGCCTGCACAGTGATAAAGCAGATGCAACAAGCACGAAAAACAAAGCTGTAAGTGGAGTGAGTCCTGGCCCACCATGCACCTAGTTTCACGGGCCCCTAAAGGCTAATTTCATCATTATACTTCCCAGTGGCAGGCATCAATAATTTCCCACTTTTAAATTTTCCTTTATTTCAAGCACAAAAGTTGTGACTAATAACCATTAAAAGCACTTAAAAGATAATGCTCTTCACTATTATAGTAATCTGAAGTTTGGTATATATTTCTTAGAACTTGTCCTGTACATCAAAAAGATATCCGCATTCATGTGTTTATTGCAGCATTAGTCACAACAGTAAAGATAGGGAACTAACCTAAGTGTTCATCCACAGTGGAATGGATAAAGAAAATGTGATACATATGTATACAATGGAATACTATTCACCTAAAATAATGAAATCTTGTTTTTTACAGAAACATGGATGGAATTATCTTAAGTGAAACAACTCAGGAACAGAAAGTCAAATACCACATGTTCTCACTTATAAGTAGGAACTAAATAATGTGTACACATGAATCTAGTATACCCTCAAAAGGGTAGAACGGTGAGGGGGGCTGAGGAATAAGAAATTACTTAATTGGTATAATGTAAACTATTTGGGTGATAGTTACACTAAAAGCACATATTTCACCACTGCAATATATCCATGTAACAAAACTACATTTATGTTCCTTAAATTTATACAAATTATATATGTGTGTGTGTATAATTTACTTATATATATGTATAATTTATATATTATATATAACCTGTTATATATCGCAAATATAATTATATATAATTTTATATAACATATTATACATAATTTATTTTAATTAGAAAAAGATTTGTTTTAAGAAATTGGCTCCAATTATTGTGGAGGCCGGCAAGGCTAAAATCTGTGGGCAGATTTTATGGCAGGACGGGAACCTGGAAACTCAGGCAGAATTTCATGATGCAGTCTGGAAGTCGAATTCCTTCCTCTCCAGGAAAGCTCAGTTTTTAAGCACTCTTAAGGCCTTCCATTGATTGTCTGAGGTCCATCATATTATGAAGAACAGTCAACTTAAAGTAAATTGATTGCAAATATTAACATCTATAAAATATACTCCAGAAACAGAGATTAGTGTTTTATTAAATAATCTCATACTCTAGCCTAGCCAAGTTGATATGTAAGACTAATCATCACATCGTCCTTATTCTACAAATGTCTAACAACATAGATGACAACTTCTTCTAAGTATCTTGTAAGATACTTTGTCTTCTAACTTGAGGAAACAAAGCAAGTTCACTGAGCGAAAACTCCAGAGCTTAAAATTTAGCCTCAGGATTTCGAAGCTAGTAATGAAGCACTAAGATCATATTCTTGCAATGCATAAAGTCAGCAAAACCCCTAAAGCAATTACAACTCTGTAGGCACAAAAGGACCATCAATTACTATTCTAGATATAAATATTAAATATTTACCCAGTAATAGGTAAAAGTTTCCGGGTAAAGTAGTGAATGTATTGTTTTGCTGTTGATCATTATACATAAAAGCATAAACATTGCAGCTGAAATAACAATTGCTAGGTCAACACCTGCCAAAAAAAGGTTTAGAGAATAGGCATTTATTTACTTAGTCCAGCTGCACTTCTCGGCAACATAGGAAAACGAATCTATTTTAAAATGGCATCTGATAAGTATTGAAGCATCACATGGGACAAGTCATTCACAGTTTTCTCTCTAACATATAGACGTTCATCATGCATTTACTATTTCCTTTCTTTAAAAATGAGGTACGCATGCTACTGGTCAAGTACTTACATGTGCTTTTCTTTACATCTACTTTTATTTGATCTGTAAAGTGAGTGATTCAGTAGACTGATGTTGGATCAATAATTTAGCATAACAGTCTCCAAATAGTGCAGCAAGACAAGATAAAGGAACTCAGATGACTAGTGAAGTGATGGATGTGCTTGTTTAGGCCTTGGGCAAAATATTTTATATTAAAATAGGTGAAGAAGTGTTGGAGGAAGACAAATCAGACTTAAGTTCATGCTTTAACTTTTATGAGCTCTGCAATCTATGGAATATTTAAAACTAAGTTACTTCCTCTGTAAAATTAGGATAGCTATAGCAGCCTTATACATTTGCTATAAATATGAAATAAAAAAAGCACTTAGCAAACTGCTTTGTATAGACAAGTATTCAGTAAATGCACACTAATTTTATTATCCTCCCTGGGTTTTAGCTTTTATCCTCTCTATAATTCAGATAATTGGGCTAAATGACTCCCTTGGTACACTCCTCTTCCAAATTTGTGCATTCTAATTTCTAGTGATAAATTCATTTGCACTTTGAATAGTCAATTCCATGAAGTTTACTATGCCCTGACCACTCTTCAGAGAAGGCTTAGGATTAGTACCTAGCTGCATTATTTACCTTGTGTCTGGCATTGTCTCACTAAAAAAATACTGCTGTGGAAAACATTTGCTGTTTTATTTATAATAGCAAACAACTTTCTTATCTCAATTAGTCTCTAGTCATATGAAAAACAGGGCTTCTACTTTACTACTTTATAGATGAATATGTCTGGACCTGGCTAGTCCTAACTTTAACCAATGACTTACACTGTCAAAATCATAGTGATTTTCAATTAACCACCAGTGTTTTTTCATAATTAATAGGGCAGAGGCCAAAGTTAACCATGTGTTCATACGAATCAGGGATAAACGAGCCTGCCCCTTTGAAAATGACAAACATGTACAGCAGTCACCGGGTTGATTCCACAGTTAAGGTTACAGAAAATTGAAGAAATGAAACTAAGAAAGTCAAGTCACCATGATTCTACTTTAAATAAATTTCTAAATGTAATTCTGCCGTTAGTTCCAATCTCACAAAAGAATGAAGTCCAGAATGTTATTTCCTAAAGATCTTTTTTAATCAAGTCCAACCCTCTCTAGATCCATTTTCTGAAATTCAGATGTCTGTGATCTTCTTGCCCATTGAGATGTAATAATAAGAGATTCAACCTTGGATACCCTGTAGAAGACAATATCTTACCACAGCCAATTGCCTATGTTTTCCTGATAATACCTGGCTTTCTGTTTACTCATATGTTGTCCTAAAGTTTCACATGTCAAAACAGTCATGAACTTAAGACAAAAATTTAAGTGCAGAAAGCCTACAGGGCTTATAGTAAACCATTAAGCAAACAAATGTTCACATTATGGGAATTTCAGAAGGAAAAGAGATAGGAAAAGGCACAGAAAACCTATTAAAGTAATAGCTGAAAACTTCCTAAGTCTTATATATGGACATACAGTCTAGGGAGATCAAAGTCCTCAAATGAATTCAACCCCAAAATCTCCTCTCTGAGGTACATTATAGTCAAACTGTCAAAATTCAAACCCAGGGAGGGAATTCTAAAAGCAACAAGAGAAAAGCAGGAAGTCACATATAAAGTAATCTCTATAAGACTAACAACAGTTTTCTCAGCAGAAGCCTTATAGTTCAAGAGAAAATGGCATGATATATTTAAAATGCTAATAGACAAATCCTTCTATCAAGAATATTATGTTCAGCGATGCTATCCTTCAGAAACGAAGAAATAAAGCCTTCTTCAGATAAGCAATTATTGAGGGAATCTGAAAGCACTAGACCATCCATAAAAGAAATGCTTACAAGAATCCTACATATGGAAGTGAAAGAATGATAACTAAGATCATGAAAACCCACAAAAATATAAAACTCATTGACAGCAGATACATATATGAGAAAGAAAAGGGAAACAAATCTTATCACTACAGAAAACCAACAAACCACAGAGATAAATAAGGGAGAAAGAAAGGTACAAAGGATATACAATACAACCAGAAAACAATAAATAAAATGATAGGAGTAACAATTTTACTGATAATTTATTGAGAATAAAATTATAATTTTCAATGTAAACAGTTTAAATTCCCCAATTAAAACGTGTGTACTGGCTTAATGAATAAAAAAACAAGACCCAACTATATGCTGCCTACAACAAACTCACTTCACCTGTAAAGACATATAGATATACTAAAAGTGAAGAGATGAAAAAAGACATTCCATGAAAGTCAAAACTAAAAGCAAGCAGGAGTTGTTGTATTTGTATAAGACAAAAAAAGACTTAAAGTCAAAAACTGTAAAGAGAGCCAAAGAAGGTTATTATATAATGATAAAGGGATCCATTCAGCAAAAGGATATAATACTTTTAAATATATATGCCTCCAACACTGTAACACAGATATAAAAAACAAATATTATTAGATAGAAAAAGAGATACAGATACCAATTCAATAATAGTTGAGGACTTTAACAACCCACTCTCAGCATTTAACAGGTCATCTAAATGGAAAATCAACCAGAAACATTAAACTGAAGCTGTACTATAGACCAAATGGAACTAACAACATTTATAGATCATTTTATCCAGCATCCACAGAATACACATTCTTCTCTTCAGCAGATGAAATTTTCTCCAGAATAAGTCATATATTAGGCCATGAAACAAACTTAAACAACTTTTTAAAGTCAGAATTATTATATCAGACATCTTTTCAGGATACAGTGGAATAAAACTAAAAATTCGTAATAAGAGGAACTTTCAAGACTGTACAAATACATGTAAATTCAATAGCATGATCTTGAGTGAACAGAGGATTTTGAATGTTTCTGAAACAAAGAAATGATAAACATTTGAGGGGACAGACATGCTAATTGCCCTAATATAATCATAACATTGTGTATACATGTATCAAAATAGTACTTTGTTCCCATAATAGGTATGACTATTATGGTACTTTTACTACGTTTCAACTGAAACTAAAATTTAAAAAGGGCAGAAATAAAGAGAGAACGCTGGACACAGCTACACACAAGAGGACAGCCAGCCATGTGAAGCCAGAGGCAGAGATGTGGAGTTATGACTCCACAAGCAAAGGAATACCAAGAATTGCTGGTAACCACTAGAAGCTGGAAAGGCAAGAAGGATTCTTTCCTAGAGCTTTTGGAGAGAGCCTGGTCATGTCAGCACTGGGAATTCAGTTTTCTAGCATACAGGATTGAGAGAATAAATTTGTTATTTCAGTCCATCTAGTTTTTGGTACTTTGTTATGACAACCCTAGAAAATTAATATAGCCATAGAAATACTTTTCTCTGTGGAAAACCTAGAGATTTAACATTCCATAGGAAAGTGTTTTGAACCACTGCCTTTGAGATTGATCTGCTGTGGCCCTTACACACCTTCAACACCTTTCAAAGCTAGATCAGTATCTCCACACATACCTCTCCCTCCTCTGAACTCACTGCCCCATATCACTAAGCATTCACTCACTGCCTTGTAATATTCTTGAATTATTCTCTTTAAGTAAGTCTTATCTCTCTAGCGTGATGCTAGCTTATATTGCATAATGTAATGCTTGACTGAACTGCATATATATACACACACACATATAGATATATATGTCCACATATATACACATATATGTCCATATATATACACACACATAGAGAGAGAGAGAGCACCAAGCATACATTATTATACCACATATATTATCAAGACATGTGATATGTGCTTAATATGCTTACATCACTTATATTATGTGCTTATATACACATAGCACTTATGTTTCATATATATCTATATACCACATATATTATGTTATTATATATGCAATAAGCACATAATAGATATGTAGATATAGATAGATGATAGATAGATAGATAGACAGATAGATAGATAGATAGATAGATAGATCACAATCACGGCATTTTGCCCTACTCCCACACTCTTCTTGTTCTTTCCATTTTAAATACCTGTCTTTCTTCTCTCATTTCCCATCCTCCACCCATTCATTTCCACATGTCCAAATCATACTCATTTTTCACAGTCCAGTGGAATTGTCCCCTAAAAGCCCTCAGCATTCCAGTAAGAAATATACTTTTTTATCTATGGAGTCACACCACAGTTATTTCTTTTCTTGTTAGAGCACTTTTTATCTTGCTTACCTAAACTGGATCAAGAGATAATATTTGCTAATTTTTTAGAAAGGAAATTTACAGACACTGTAGAAGAGAAAAATATTAAAAGTGAAGACCTGGCACTTATATAACTAAAGAGAAAAACTTCAGAAAGAAGACAAATGGCTTACTAGAGGCTTTTTCATGTGCCACGTGAATGTCTTCTCCATCTCCTCAAGGCAACTTTAAAAAATTTACATTAATTGTCAATATCTTTGGAATTGTTTTGTGGTAAGAAGCAAGATGAATGCCACAAAAAGCAGATCTAACTTTAAGGTGGGCAAGAACTAAAATGTAAAGCTACCAGCAGTGCTGAGATGACAGGTATTATTCTTGTTTGTTTCCTTTTTAATTTCTAAACTACTAGAGATAGGAGAGTTTCTGGAGGAACTTTGGATCCCTCACATTTCTGGCATGATCTTTTGCACATAATACAATAGCACACATTTGTTGAGTGCTTTCACATGCTAGATACTATAAATGTAGTTTGTTTCTGCGACACATGAAATGTTTCTAAAGAACCAAGACAATTTAAGTGAATCACCCAAGTTATACAGATGTTAAGTGGCAGAAACAGGATTTCAACCTATGCAATTTGACACCAAAGCTTATGCATTTAACCATCCAGCCACATTTAGGCCCTAGTATATAAGCAGTTGCTGAATGAATGAAATAAGTAATATTCAGCGCTTATTAAATACCTGTTGATGGGTTCATAGTTAGGATTCATTCCTGGCCTTTTGACGTAAAATCATAGAGAAAGACTAGGTATTCCCTTCCAGAATACTTTCATGGTAGAGATGGAATATTAGTCAGAAATCCCCAGAGATCCTTCTCAGGTCCTTGTATTTGTCTTCCCTGCTGGTATTTCTATTTTCAGCCTCAACAAATAGACCATTTGTGCACTCAGGTTGCCACAAACAAGAGGACATAACAAGCAGTTAAATTGTGTAATGATCTCATGCCTAGCATAAGCCAAAATTCTGAAGCAAATTCACAGGTTTCATGGATACTAGCAGAACCAGCCAAGTGAATAATTTGTCTATTTGATGCAAAGGCAGAATAGTAGGGGGTGAGCTGTACTGAGGTACCAGTGATTGGCATAAATTATCCTTCTTTTTTTTTTTTTTCAGTTTTCAACGATTTGACTATTACTAAAAAACAGTCAGGGTATAATATATGCAGAGACAAAATAAGTCAATTCAAGAGTGTAATGACTCAATAAAGAAAGCAAAAAAAAAAAAAAAAAGAAAGGGAAATTTTAGATTTGTTCTGCAGGACAAACATTAATTAAATGGGGAAAAAACAGTAGCTCTAAAAGTGAAGGTCTGTTGTTTTTCCTGATTGGACTATTTAGTCAGTACGGATATTATAAAAATAAAATGGAAAGACACACATTTTATCTGGACTTCATTTGGTAAGATATACATAAAAGTGAAAACTACATTTTATCTGGACCTCATTTGGTAAGGTATACATAAAAGTGAAAAATACAGTCTGCTAACAAAATACTGAGTACATAAAGATAAAATTTTAAAATCATGGAACCATAAATTAATAAAAATTGCCTTCAAAGAAAATTTAGCACTTATTCAACTCAATGTCTAGGTTTTAGAGCTCTCAGTCTTCTGTTATATCTTTTCTACACTTGTACAAAATGAATGATGGCCAGGGACAGAGGCTCACACCTGTAATCCCAGAACTTTGGGAGGCCGAGGTGGGTGGATCACTTGAGTCCAGGAGTTTGAGACCAGCCTGATCAATATTGTGAAACCCCATCTCTACTAAAAATACAAAAATTAGCCTGGCTTGGGGGCGAGTGCCTGTAATCCCAGCTACTCAGGACTCTGAGGCAGGGAGAATAGCTTGAACCTGGGAGGCAGAGGTTGAAGTGAGCCAAGATTGTGCCGCTTTTACTCCACTCCAGCCTGGGTGACAAAGCGAGACTCCATCTCAAAAAAAAAAAAAAAAGAAAGAAAGAAAAGAAAAGAAATGATTATCTTTTAAATGAATAGTTTTTATTCCACTGCTTTATGTCCAAGCTAGTAACAATTTCCATATCATGTTTTCCATAAATATTAGGGCCATATTTTCAGAGATAAGGCTTTTTTTTAAAAAATTATAAAAAGAACCACATAAGAAAAACTGGGAAATTGTATTAAATAATGACTGACATGGTATTTTGTTTTCACTTATGGAAAATAAGGTCATAAATTCCTGTTAAGAATTAACTTTTTCAAAATAATGCTATGGGGCAACAGTAACAACTAGTAATGTTTGAAGAATATCAGAAATGTCTGACTTGAACCATGAGGACCTTCCAGAGGAACCAGACTTTCAGGGCAATTCTGTTTACACAGAAAATTCTGCCTTACTCTGTAAAGAAACAGGAACTTTTTAGCCCCTAGTCATTCACACCTAAAGAACTGCTTAAATCCAGGAGAGATGTGAGCAGTCATTCCCTGGGATGAGAGGCAAGAGCATCTTGCTGGTTGCAGCACTGCATGAAATTATTGCCTGATCCTGGTCCTTATAATCTGACACAATCGGCTGAGACTAAACCTGCGTTTTATCTGTGTGTTGATACTGTAGCCTCCCACATGGATTGAACATTCAGACATTAACAGTCAATCTGCTACAAAAACCACATCTCTATTCATACCCTTTGTCCAGTGTAGATCCAAAGCAAACCCAAGATTACCAGATAGATGGCAATTTTCTCATATTCAATGATGTGGTTTAAATATTGGCCTCTCTAAGCATGCGGCTACTCACAAGGAGACCCATTGATCCAATGAAACAGTTATTACTTCAGCTGCACTGACAAGAGAACTACTCTGGATATCATTAAATAAGAAACAGCAACACTTCAGATCAGGTCAACAGAGAAGCAGGACTTCTGAGTTGCCACAGTAAGTGTAAGACACCTGGTGCTTATTAAAATGCAGCTTCCTGGGCCCCAGTTCAAGACTACTATACTACAGTTTCTAAATAGCTTGTTCAAATTCATTTATAAATGTTTCATATTCATATCTCAATTTTAGAAAGGATAGAGATTTTAAGGTAACTTGAGGGAGAGAAAGTCCTATGAATTAAACTAATTAAGTAAATATCCTGAGCAAAGTTAAATGATGTCTCCTAGCCTATCAGTTCAGCTGTATCTCAGTCATAGATATTAATTCATCTAAAAATAAAAGGATACCCTGGCTAGGTGTGGTGGCTCATGCCTGTAATCCCAGCACTTTTGGAGGCCAAAACAGGTGGATCACTTGAGGTCAGAAGCTCGAAACCAGTCTAGCCAAGATAGTGAAACCCTATCTCTACTAAAAATACAAACATTAGCCAGGCGTGGTTGTGCGTGCCTGTAGTCCCAGCTACTTGGGAGGCTGAGGCAGAAGAATCCCTTGAACCCGGGAAGCGGAGGTTGCACTGAGGTGAGATCGTGCCACTACATTCCAGCTTGGGTGACAGAGAAAGACTCTGTCTCAACAAACAAACAAACAAAACAAAACAAAACAAAACAAAAAACGCATGCCCTAAAGAAAGTGGCCTGTTTAAAAGGGGAGTCAAAATAAGTAAATGCAGTCAACATACGCTATAAGAATAATTTTCAAAAAGGTTAAACACGACTCTCATACAAATAAAAACTTAGCAGATGTCAAAGATTTATAAAACTTACTAATGAGAGAACAAGTAGGATAGTATAGTATCCGGGTACAAAGAAGAATTTGAGACAATGAATATTTATTCTCAATGAAAAAGTTAATGTTAAAATATTATTACAAAGTTGTTACAAAACTTGTAATATCATTTAGGACAATAAAACTGTAATTTCCTGGGTTATCTTTTTACTGCACAGAAATCAGTTTTATCTGAACTGCACAAAAATCTACAAGTTAACATATAGCTTCACAGAGCCTTTTTATCAATAGGAAATAAGTCAAACAAAGGTACACACACACCCCTCTAGAATCTAATAATTCCTGTATGGATATTTTACATATTTTAGTACATTTTTAAAATCTGAAGTCATTTTTGCCCTTGTATTAGTTTATTCTCACACTGCTATAAAGAACTACCTGAGACTGGGTAATTTATGAAGAAAAGATGTTTAATTGACTCACAGTTCCACGGGCCATACAGGAGGCACGGCTGGGGAGGCCTTGGAAAATTTACAATCATGGCGAAAGGCAAAGGAGAAGGAAGCATGTCTTCATATGGCCAGCAGGGGTGAGAAAGAATAAAGGGGGAAGTGCCGCACACTTTAAAAACCAGATCTCGAGAGAACTCAGTCAATATCACAAGAACAGCAAGGGGGATGTCTGTCCTCATGATCCAATCACTTCTCCAACATTCAGGATTATAATTCAACGTGAGATTTGGGTGGGGAAAACGGAGCCAAACAATATTAGCCATTATTTCCAATTTTGACATTTTTTTTCTTAATAATGCCCAGCAATTAACCTGAACTAGATACTGAATCTGGGGATATGAAATATTTGGTCATCAGATTTTCTTCAGTGGATTAGAAACATTTTTTTCAGACTTTACCATACCCTCAGCAAAATATCTCTCAAAAATATCTGTCTATATCTGTTCTCCTTTTCTTGACATCTAATACTAGTTATGGGTAAAGTATGGCATTTGTCCAATATTTAACCTATTTCTCAGTTCCCTGTTTTGTAAAATTGAGAAAAAAAGAATACCTCTTTGGATGACTGTAAGATTAAATAAAATACACATGTAAAGGACTTATAATGTGCCTGATATATAGTTTTCAATATTTGTTGGTTCCGATTACTATTTTATATTATTATTGTTAGGATACTATTATTCAATCACAGCGTGGGATCAAGTCACACAAATTCAGAGTGCTCTTTGCACTGGCAGAGCAATATATTCAGAGAGTTTCCTGGAACATCAATTTCCTCTTATTAATTTGCTGATTCTCTTTTGATTCTTGAATGCTATGTCCCATAAACAGCCCATCTGGAGAACTGCTGACCACAGAGAGGACACCTTTACTATCAGTCTGGACCCATCATGCTGTGTACTCGTGTTTTCTCACTTGCCAGGTGTCACCTTACAATTTCTGTTATTCCTGCTTACTCTTCCCTATTTTTTTTTTAAATAAGCCTTTGTGTTTGATTTTGAGGCGCTTGCAGATTTCTGAGATCAGAGAGCTCTCCCTACTTGCAGTAGTGTTTGAATAAAGTCTCTCCTCATCTAAGTCCAGATTTTTATTGAATCCAGTAGAGACTGTTATCTTATTATTTTCCTAGGCATATTCTTAATTAGATTGCATTCTCCAATGAATGCAATGAAGTAAATAATTGGCCAAATTAAAGTCACTATTTCCCTTAATAAGTACCTGTTTATCTATCTTTGCCCGCCATCCTAAGATCCTAATAGTTTCTTCTTAAATCACAAAATTACTCTGCAGTTTACTTTAAAGACATTGCACAGGACAAACTAACACCTTGAAACACCAGATTCCTTTCCTTTATGTAACTCCCTGAGCTTATACCACATGGTGCAGTGGGATACATTTGTGCTTACTCTCTCTCTCTCTCAGGAAAATATGATGTTAATATTTCTTGAGCTCTGTTTCTCTATAACAATTTATCTTCTTCCCTTCGAATTTTCTAGGTAGTTGGGAGCATGCCCAGGCCTCTTGGATTAGGGTATTCATTCATCAAACATTTACCCTGTTTGATAGGAACTGTAGATACTGTGATAAACAATGCAGGTCCTTGCATGGATATACAGAATTACAGAGAGCCCTGTGGTTTTCTGTATTATTCTAGTCTCCCTGGTATTCCTCTCTCTTTTAAAGTAACTACTATTGTACATGTTAAAGAAAATTATTAAGCCACTTCATAGACGTAACCCCAAGTAGTTCTTTTTGTCACTTCTCTTAAATTCACTTTTTCACCAACTGCCAAAACCAAATTTTTCTTGAGTTCCTATCTTTTAGTCTTATAAATGTAATATTGCCATGATTATTATTTAGGATTCCCAGGGATGCAAGAATCTAACAAAAAAGAAACTAACACAAAAGATAAACTGTTGTCTCACATATAGATTCAGTTAAAGCACAATCGAGGTGCTCAGATGTCATTAGGCATCTGTCTTCAAGTCTGCTCTGATTTCCTCTCTAACACCTTTTTTCTAAGACAAATCTCCCCACAATAAGATAAGAACAAAATAACTTCAAACACATATTCTGTAACTTGAGAAAATTTAGCTTTTCAGGTGTTCATTTTTTCAACTAAAGTTCTGAGATTGTCTGGGTCATGCATTTGCTGACAAGCTGTGATGCTTTCGTTAGCAAAGTCTGAATCATATGCTATTTTAGAGTCGGGGTGAGTGGGTTGTCATTAGCTATGCCAGAGCCATATAGAGTAAGAGTGGGAAAGAGTGGGTTTCCATAGAAAAATATGTGTTGCTGTTACCAGAAGAAAGGCGGACAAGTTACCACCAAAACATGGGTATATCTAGTGGGTGCAAAGGGCCAAGAGCAGCCCAGAAGTAGGGGTTGCATGTTACTTTTGCCATGGCAGTACAGACAGGGATGGTTATGCCACTTCAAAGGGAGAGGCAATAATAATGGGTGAACTTCTATTTTTCTTCCAGGCCAACATAAGTGTTTACACAAATATGGGTAACAGTGTCATCATCCAATGTAACAATATAAGAAAATTTCAGAAAACATAACCTTCATACAGACATCTTGAGTGATTAGGATATTGTCTTCATAATAGCTTTAATCACAGGGATTTTTGTTGAGTTAGAAAGATAAAGACCACCCTTCCCCTTCTTACCACTTGCGCGCTCTTGTTTATTCATTCCCAGAGTAATTTTCACTCCAAGGAACACTATTTAGGCCCTGTAGGGAATACAAAGAAGACTCTAATATGGCTCAGATACAGATCTACATATATGTATGTGTGTGCATGTGTGTGTATACAGACATAGCTCTCTGTCTCCAAGGAGCCAACAACTTACTATAAGAGATTAAATGGTAACGGTTCTACAAAAGCTATAAATCAGTTTCCAAATGAACCCAAAAGTGGAAATCAGGAAAGACTGTATGAAATAATTAATATTTGGAGACTGTGTAAAATTTTGAGACATAAAATTGAGTTAATATAAGCAAAGGCAGAAAGATAAAGCCTGAATGTGTCTGCAGAACATAGAGCAAAGAAATGAATTTTGTTGGCCCAAAAGTTACATGTAGAACACTATTGAAGATAATTCTGGAAAAGTAGTCTAGGCTCAAATTTTTTAAGACCCTCAATGGGATACTAAAATGACTGACCTGAATTCTGTGGAAAATGAGGAAATGCCAAATATTTTTAAGCAGATCACATGAGGAAGGCAACATTTTAGAAACATTAATCTAAAACAATAGGTTCAGTGCTAAGGTGAGAACTAGAATTTGAGAAACCAATTAACAGTTTACTAGAATAGCTGAGGCTAGAGGTAATGGGAAACCAGAATAGACAGGTGACGGAAGAAATAAAAAGAAAAAGACAATACTAGAAACATTAGAGAAAAATTCAAAGATTAGAAACTCTTTCCATTTTTCTTAGGCAAACATATTGAATCAGAATGGTCTATTTGGGATATCCACTTTTGGATTTCTCACTCCTTACTTCACTGAAGTTTTTTCTTTATCCCTACCCCTAACCATTGTTGGAAACAATTCAGTCCAAAATTTCCAATTCCTGTCTCATTGCTCAATCCAGTGAAAACGTCTGTGGTTACTTTCTGGCTCTTTATGATGCTTCAGACTCTCTGCTCTCTCTAACAACATTCATGACACCATATGCTCGTCATTCTTAAGTTTCTCTGAAGGATGTTTTAATTCAATAACTTTTATACATGCTTTCTGTTTATGTCTTAGATGGCAGGATGACCTTACACAACTGTTGTTTATGTTTGTTATTATTTGTTTAATTCACTTTAATTATTTAAATAATTATAGGTTGCCAACTCTCCAATCTATATTTGTCTATATTCTGAACACTTTTTAAGTTCTACATTCACAAATAACACTCCTAAACATATGCATTGGCTTTCCACTAATACTTCATAATTAACAAGTCCAAAACTGAAAAAACTTCAAATTGCTATAAACTAGGTTTTTCTAATTTTAATCTAATCTCAATGAATAAAATTAGCATACACTTTGTCACACAAGTCAGAATTTGAAATTATCTTTGATTTATTCCTTTATCTTAAATGAAATAAAAGACTAAGACATGTTAATTTTATCTCCTAAACATTTCCCCAGAATAACCATTTCCATCATGTTTTACCTGGTAATTGCATAATTTAATAATTGATACCCCAGAATCTTTTCTCAGTCAAATTAAATTTGTCCTTTACATAAAGCAAAGTGACCAATGTAAAATTTGGATCTGTTCACAACATCCCTTTCTTTAAATGCTTCAAAGACTCGTTATTCCCTTCAGAATAAAATCCGAGGCCCTTAGAAGAACATATAACGTCCTTAATGAAGTGATTACTTCTCTATACTCATGCCCAAGACTCATGATACATGGCTTAAATTGAATCAAGGAATTAAAAAGTAAGTGCAGTTCTTAAAGATCATGTGATTATTAAAATACTAGTATAGTATGCAACTACACAAATTGATCACTTATTTTTCTGTCTATATTAGTTAAATATATAAAACTGTTGTTATTTTGGAAGGATAGTTTTCATAAAGTTATTTAGAATATTTTTCATAAAGTTATTCAGTATGACTTTCCTTTGATATTCGTACTGAATATCTATGTAACTGTTTGAAAGTTAATAATTACTCTGAATATAAAGTGCACAACTTTTATATGTATCATTAATTATTGCAGGATTTTACTATTGCAATAATAACTACACAGTTTCCTTTAACAAAGATAGAATTTCAATTTGTAAAGGACATAAGGAGATTTTTGCACCAATGTATATTGGATACTTGTCTATGTTTAAAGTGAATAATCAGATTAACAATAAATCTCAAAGACATACGTTGCTCACATTACTGAAAAGGCTATGCTGATTAAGTTTGATGCTAAACAACCTGACTTCATCATCATTTATCACGATGAGACTAAAAGTTTCAGAACCATTGTTGAAACAATCATTCAGTAATTCAGTCTTCCTAAGTCTGAGGCCAAAGCTGAAGTCAAATTTCAGAATTTGGCTAACCATCAAGGCCAAACATAGCTGTGTATTTAACATTTTATTCAGCATCAGTTCTAATAATGTTTCAGTGGAAAACATTCATATTCTTTGCCCTGGTGGAATTTACAGTGCAGTAGAGTAAGCAAACTACAAATCGATAAACAAATATAGTCTGTCCTCGTTATTCACAGATGCTGTATTTGCTAATTCATCTACTTACTAACATGTACTTGTTGACCAAAATCAGTACTCACAATGCTTTCACAATAGGCTTGCAGTGAATAAAAATATGAGTCATCCAAGGCACATGTTCCCAGACGAGGTTGAGCAAGGTGACGCTCTGCCTTCTTTTTACAACTCCCATTCTGTAAACAAGTGTCCTTTTCATAGTCCATTTATTGCTACATGTTTTATATTTTTGTGCCTTTTCCTGGTGATTTTCTTATTTAAAATGGCCCCCAAGCATAGTGCTGAAGTGTTGTCTAGTGTCCGTAAGAGCAAGAAGGCTGTGATGTTCCTTAGGGCGAAAATGCATGTATTAGAACAGCTTCATTTAGGCATGAGGTATAGTGCTATTGGTCATGAGTTAATGTTAATGAATTAAATATATATATATATATAATATTTGTTCAATAAATATTTGCTAATTTGGTATTTGTGGGGACTTTGTAGATGATTAACTCAAGTAATGAGAACTGACTCTAAATAATCATATATTGTGCTAGAGTTATTATTCCTGGAAATGAAAAGGCACAGAATAATATTTTAGAAAATATTTGTAGAGGTAGATGTATGTTTAGAATTGGAGATAAGAAAAACTTTTCTAAAAAATTATAGGCATTACAGGCATACTAAAAAGGAAAATAAAATCTAAAAGATTTTAGGAGCCCAGCAGAGAATTAGATTAGTAAAATTTACATTAAAATGAAGGTAACAGGGGGATTTTCTCAATGCTTTTATAATTTCCTTACGAATATAAGGGTTGAGAGATATATATATATGAACTGTGAGATAATTAGAAGTTACCTGCAGCCGCAACTTGCCTGCCAACAAATTAAAATAATTCACATGGAAAAAGACTGTCTTTCAAACTTATTAAGACAAGTGGAAATTCCAGCCACTACGTTATGCATAAATAACCTAACACAGTATATACCACCTTGATGAGAATTCTGCTGATTATAAATAAATATTATTATTATGTAAATAATAGTATTATAATAATATTATTATTATGTAAAATGCAGCGGATTTAATGTTTCTTTAGGCTTTTTAATTTAGGATTGAACTGCCATTAAAACTTGTCATTTTATTTTTATTTTTTATTAACTTTGATGAGTTCAACAATAAATGGTGAACTAGAACTCACCCATGCTTTCTGTAGTAGAGTTTCTTGTGAAACATGTGTGCCAGAGATTCATTCTGCTTTGATTCAAATCCTGGTTTAAGAACTTATTGACTGATGACCTTATAAACATTGCCCACAAAAAAAATCTAGAACCAAACATTGCTAACTGCTAAATAAATATTACCTATTATTAGTATACACTTTAAAAGCTTTTACCCAAAAAAGCATTAGGGAAATGTAATTAAAAGCAAAATCACCTCCCAGTCCAGAAAACCTCTTCATAAGGGTAGAAGAGAAAACAAACTATTATTGAAAAAACATTCGGTCAGGCGCGGTGGCTCACGCCTGTAATCCCAGCATTTTGGGAGGCCAAGGTGGGCGGATCACCTGAGGTCAGGAGTTCAGTTGAGATCAGTCTGATCAATATGATGAAACCCATCTCTACTAAAAATACAGAAATTAGCCAGGTGTGGTGGCATGCGCCTGTAATCCCAGCTACTCAGGAGGCTGGGGCAGGAAAATGGCGTGAACTCAAGAGGCCTAGGTTGCAGTGAGCCGAGATTGTGCCACTGCACTCCAGCCCGGGCAACAAGAGCAAAACTCTGTCTCAAAAAAGAAAGAAAGAAAGAAAGAAAGAAAGAAAGAAAGAAAGAAAGAAAGAAAGAAAGAAAGAAAGAAAGATAGGAAGAAAAAAAAAGAAAAAACATTCAACAAGAATGTGATGTGTATCCTAGGCAATCCTCTAGCAGACAGCAAAGACTGAAAGAAAGCTTATCCTTTTATATTGTAAAGCAGATATAACCATTACAGGAAGGTTCTCAACATAAACAATAACTAGTCCTCAAATAAAAGGACATGACAGCCCAATATGTCACTCATGGCTCATCCTAATTTGTCTGGAGATTGGAGAGACAACCTATGTTTGCTAATTGGCTTTATCCAATGAAAAATTAAATATCACATGCTTTATGATGAGGCAGTTTTGAAACTTGGACTAACTTGCCTAAGTTAGGCTTCTTACCTTTTCACAGAAACTGGAAGATAGGGATGCTATCTCTCTTGATGTATACATTTCAAAGGGATTGTTCCCAGGTCCTTGAGAAAGGTATAAAAGCTGATAAGAAGCTTATTCAGCTTATAAAAAGATTTACATACATTTCAAAGGGACAGGGAAAGGCCTTACAAGTGTTCTAAAGCAAATGTTCAAGGAAAAGGGAGGAGGTGAGGAGTCTCTTCTCCTATTTTCAATAGAGATTTAAGCCTCTTCTTTTCAATTCGTATTTGCCCTTATAACCTCAATACCCATAAGAAAACCTAACATTCACATTTGTTTAAAAACTTGCACTGAAGTTCTACAGCATTCTCCTTTATAAAAGTTTTAAATTTATTTTCTTTTCATGGTCCTGAATCTAATAATTGACCCAATTGCTCCTGTAAAGTTGGGATAAGCAGCATATACTACTCAATACAATTTCTTTTTTTTTTTTTAATTTATTTATTATTATTATACTTTAAGTTGTAGGGTACATGTGCATAACGTGCAGGTTTGTTACATATGTATACTTGTGCCATGTTGGTCTGCTGCACCCATCAACTCGTCATTTACATCAGGTATAACTCCCAATGCAATCCCTCCCCCCTCCCCCCTCCCCATGATAGGCCCCGGTGTGTGATGTTCGTTATAGAATAACTAAAATTTGTATTGTGCTGCTTTCTACAGGTACTTTTCCTTGGTGACATTTTTCCTATTTTTCAGGAGAGCACTCAGAAAGGGTGCACACTGGCCTGACACTGCCAGCAGCCTCCTGGACTAGCTGGGGTGAGTGGGTAGGAAGGTAAAGGGATAAGGTAATGAGCAGCCACTGTCCTCTCCCCACATTCCCAGGGGATGCCCATCAAATGCGTTGATTTCAAAATCAATGAAACAGAGTGGCTAATTTATTTTGAGAAAGCAGCTCAATGAAACAAAACCATTTCACCCTAAAATATGGTTTTTGAATATTTTTAAATGGCCGCCCCAGAGCCAACAGACAGAGAAGGGGAAAGTTTGCATCTGTAGAGATCCTTCATTAATGCAGCCCTGCCTCCTCTTTCAAGGCATTTCCCTGGGATCTAGGAGAGACTGGGATTTGGACACCTTTAAAGGTCTGAAAAGAAACAATGACCATCTATTCTTTTTGAGGACTGCTAACCTATGAGGTTTCATCTACATCAAAAGGCCACCTCAGCTACCCAGGCCTCTTCCTTTCTCTCATAACCTGTCTTGCCACGAAACCTGATTTACCAACATAGCGTGTTTCTGGCCATGCTCTACGTCTGCACTCTTTGACTTTAGGAGGTATATAAGCTTCTGTATCTTATTGTCGGGTTGGGCCTTCACCCTGAAGGCTCCTGTGAATATGTGTTACATACATTTATATGCCTTTTTTCCTATTGATCTGCCTTATGGCAGTGATTTTTTCAGTGAATCTATACGAGCCCAAGAGCCTGTGACCCCACACAGCCATGCCTTTTAGTCCCTCTCTGCTCCACGCTTTGGCCTGTCCACCGTGTCTATTGGTGGGTTTACAACTACATGCACGTAGAGACTCACACAGAGGTGTGTATGTGTCCCATGGGCAAACACACAAACTCCTAGGTACAGCACACCACCTGAAAATATAGGATAAACTACTAGAATTTTTAAAATAAATTTAATACTTTTACAAAGGAGCACCTTATAGAAATTCAGTGTAAATTTTTGTAGTATTGCATGGTACCCAAAAAAGTAAAGCAAATCGTCTCTACTAGAATTCACTATTTTAAGGGAGAGAGACCAATTTAAAAATAAACAAATAATAAATAAATTAAGTAAAAGTTATTTCTAACCTCTCCTTTGCCTGTTTTCTTCAACTGTCCTGATTAAGGTTATAGTTATATAATTTGATTTAGTCATCAGCACTAGAATGGGATTCTAGACAGGAAGAATATTAGAAACAAATAGAATAAGCCAATACCTATGTGGTATAATTTGGAAAGCGTACTGAGAACTGTTTCTCTACTGTCAGTCTGGCAATTTGCCTGAAATTCCACCATTAGAACTTCATTTAAGTTTCTGGGAATATCAAGGAAAATTTATAGACTTAAGTGCAAAGAAGAGATTGCTGGGTTTGAATTTATGTAACTGAATAGCACTCTCCTCTTTAAAGAGGCATTTGTCTGACACATGCAGGATAAAGAACCAGTTGGCTAATCTAAGCTCATTCCAAACAATCTAGAGGAAGACAGGAACACCACAATTAAAAGGGTATTTGCATAATATGGAAAAGACTTTTTAGCCAAAATCTTTTCCACTACAGAGAAGTTTTTGCATTGGATTCCCAGTTCTAAAACTACTACTATTTCTTTTTCCCTTCATGCTGAAAGTCTCCCATTTTGAAATAGTTCTTAGAATAGATTCCAAACTCCTCCATAGCATGGGTTAGCCTCTGCTTATCTCTCTTACTGCATTTCATACCACTCTCCCCTTTGTTCATATATTCCAGCAACAGTGAGCCCTTTTTATTCTTCAGTTATACAAGGCAAGCTCATTGCTCCTCAGTTCCTTGGTAAATACTTTAGCCTTGAGTCTTCCCTTTATAAGGCTGGCTCCTTCTCAGTTTTCAGGGATCATCTCAAACCATATATCCTTCAGGGAGGCCTTCTCTATCTTACCTAAAGTATAAACTAATGCTGATTACTTCTATTTTCCCCTTGTAGAACTACTCAAAAATATCTTAACAATTTGTTTTATTCATGTAATACCTGTTTATCCCAAACAGAATATAACCTCCTTGAGTTCAGAGGACTCATCTCACTGGCTTACTGATGTGTCCCCAGAACCAAAAAGCAAAGCCTGGCATACGTCATGCTCTCTACAAATGTTTTCTAAATGGTTGAATAAATGAAAAGATCAATCTGGATTTATATTTCAGCTTCACCACCTATTATAGGCGGTGTGGTCTCAAGCAAGTAATTGAACCTCTACATACCAGTTTCTTCACCAGTGAAGTAAAAATACAATAGCTACCCTGGAATGTTGTTTGGATAAAACAGGGTATTAGAAAAAATGTTAATTAATAATTTATATTATTCTAATTTGTACTAGTGATATTATAGTTAAAATGAATCCCATAAAGCTAAACTAATAAAAGTTGTCACGCTTGTAAAATATTTCCCCCAACCAACAAATGAAAAGGAGAAACTCAATATTGCAAAGGCATATTCCTCTCCCTATTACAACTCACTATCAGGAGAGATTGGGAATAGATAACTTCCCAAACACACACTGTCTTCCACTGGGAAATTCTCAAGGTGAATTTCCTATGCCTATATTTTTCTCAAATATGTTATGGGCAAATGGTTCACTTGAAAAGTTACTTTCAATCTGTTTTATTTATTGGCTCTTTATTCCTTAATCAAAATTTTCTACAATTGCCATACTTATTGCCCTTCATATTTTAGTCTTTACAAGGTTACTTTCTCTATCTCTACTAGTACTAAGCAAATTAGAGAAATCTACATATTTAAGTTCTTGATAATGTTTGGCCTGGTGCAATTGCGCTGCTACGTAAATACTTCTTAATACTGGATGTTCAGATCTCAATTTGAAATAGATAGAATTCCATGTATCAAATGATTGTTTTGCCTTGTGCCTCTGTTACTAGAAAAAAATATAAAGAGAAAGTCAGGAACAAGTCTTTTCCTCTTTTCATTAAACACACACCCACCCCTTTGCATAAATTATAATAATGACAATGCAAGTCAAATTCTTACTAAACACAGTATTTTAAAACATCGTTTAAGAAGTTGGCTGTTGTTTGAGGCTCTCCTTATATTATTGCCATTAAAATATAAATTCTTAGAAACTATATATCAATAATATCAATATTAAGTCTGCCTCAAAGGAGTCAAAATATTTGGATACTAGGCTTAGCTCAATTTATCTGAAAGTTGTGAAATTTTGGGTAGGTTACTCACTCACTCTGAGCCTCCGATTCTTTACATACAAGATTTATAACTCATTTTAATTACTTCAAGGGGCTAGCCTGTGAACATTTGATGCAAATTACAGACACTATACAATTGTAAATTATTTTCGTTTCTGTTATCGCTATCATCGCTGTTAATAAAGCTATGGGACTAACATAGTATCTTAACTAGCTCTCTTTCTTGAAGATACATAAAAATTAATGAAGTGGAGCCTAGAGAACATTATGCTAAGTGAAATAAGCCAGGCTCAGAGTGACAAATGCCATAGGATCTCATTTATAAATGGAATCTTAAAAAGTTAAACTCATAAAAGTAGAGGGTAGAATAGAGGTACCTAGAAAGTTGGTGGGCAGGGTATAGATGGGGAATGGGAGGCATTGGTCAAAGGTTATGGTTTCAGTTAGACAGGAGGAATAAGTTCTGGTGATCTATTGCACAGCATGGTGACTATAGTCAATAATAATGTATATTTCAAGATAGCTAAGAGAGATAATTTTTAATATTCTTATCACAGAGAAGTAAATATTTTAGGTAATAGATACAATATTTGAGGTTAATTAAACTGATTTGATCATTCCACAATATATACATCCACAAAAACATCACATTTTACCACATAAATATGTATTATTCTTGGTCAATTAGAAATAAAATAAAACATTACAAAGTAAATGAGGCCAGGCATGGTGACTCACACCTGTAATTCCAGCACTTTGGGAGGCCAAGGTGGGTGGATGACCTGAGGTCAGGCACTTAAAATCAGCCTGGCCAACATGGTAAAACACCATCTCTACTAAAAATACAAAAATTAGCTGGATGTGGAGGAGCAGGCCTGTAATCCCAGCTAGTAGGGAAGTCGCAGTAGTTGAATCTACTCAAATAAATGAGTAGAAAAGAGCAAAGCTAAGTTTTTAATATTCAAAATAAAACTCTAATTCTATTAAATCAAATATGTTTCTGAGAATTTATAAATCAATTCTCATGAATGCATAAGAGTTTCAGAGAAAATCTTCAATTCATATCCCCATGGAAATAGTTACATATAAATCCTGTTTTTTGTTTTTGTTTTTGTTTTTTGAGACAGAGTCTTGCACTGTCGCCCAGGCTGAAGGGCAATGGGACAATCTAGGCTCACTGCAAGCTCCGCCTCCCAGGTTCACGCCATTCTCCTGCCTCAGCCTCCTGAGTAGCTGGGACTACAGGCGCCCACCACCACACCCAGCTGAGACTATAGCCCAGTCTAGTTTTTTTGTTGTTATTTTATTTATTTATTTATTTATTTATTTATTTATTTATTATTTTTTGAGATGGAGTCTCTCACTGTCACCAAGGCTGGAGTGCAATGGCACAATCTCGGCTCACTGCAACCTCTGCCTCCCGGGTTCAAGCAATTTTCCTGCCTCAGAGAAGCTGGGATTACGGGTGCATGCCACCACGCCCAGCTAATTTTTTTTTGTATTTTTAGTAGAGATGGGGTTTCACCATGGTGGTCAGGCTGGTCTCGAACTCCTGATTTCGTGATCTGCCCGCCTTGTCCTCCCAAAGTGCTGGGATTAGAGGCGTGAGACACTGCACCCAGTCAGCCAGGCCTAGTTACATATAAATCTTAAGAAATGTTGCCCCTCTACGCATCCCATCAACCAACCCCCACTCAACAATTAATGAAGAAATATCTACTTGAAAGAGTTCCTCACCATTTGGCCTATCTTCTCCTAAATTCAACAATATTCTTTGTATTATCATGTATAGTTATACCATTCTTTGACTTAATTAAAATTTTAATTATAATTAAAAGCTATTGAATCATTTGTTAGCAAATCATAGAGAGCTGCTAATAAAACGTTAAGTGCTAAAATGCAAATCATATCTAAAAGTAAAAGACACTGGAAAATATATCTGCTTTTCATGTGGTTAATCTCAGTTTTAAAAAAAGTTTTGGACAGGAGTTCCGTTATACTATAAGTATTGATACATTGTAGATTTCATCTGCTACAAAACTCTTAATTAGAAATAGAACCTTAAAACCCAGTTAACCGAAGCTATTTTGTACAAAAAAGAAAAAATCAAATAGGAGTTTCCTCTTGTAAATGAATACATGTGTGTTTCTGTTGACATCTTCATGTTTCATGTCCAGTCAGAAGCAGCTTGGAACTTAGGCAGCCCAAATATCTAGGTAAGTAGGCAGTGAGGTTAGTCAGTAGTTGAATGCAGACATAACAGAAAAAAATATCAAAAAGTTATTTCCTGTCTGCTAGGCAAATATCTGGGACTTTCACAGCAGAAAATCCTATTTAGAATTTCTTATTAAGAAAGAAGACTTAAACAGCAAATACCCTGGGAAAAGTAATACAGTGGCTTTAATTGAAATAATATTATGTTACTACTACTGCACCCCTTCCTTGAGAACAGTGTGGGTTAGGTGACTTTGGGGAGAAAATAGGGATATGGGAGATAGAAGGGGAAAAGCCCTAGAGATACAATTGAGATGGAGAAGGAACATTGTGACATCACCTAGTTTATCTTTTTTTTTTTTTTTTTTTTTTAATTTTCTGGATCCAGTTTTGCTTATGCTTCTCCTTTCTTAAATTTCCCTGGAAAATTATTTTTATGGAAAATTCAAATTTATGAATAATGCTTGTAGAATGTAGTAGGTAACTGCTCTTCAAGAATCAAAGAAATAACCTGGTTTTTATAGGACTTATGAGCTAAACTGTGAGTACAGAATGCTCACTGAAATATTAGGCTAATAGATGATGTTTGTTTATGAAGCATTTTGAAGAAAGCAAAACTTGTCCAACCAAATAAGCATTGCCTTTTTCAAGTCTTCTATAGGGGAAGCTCTGCCACTATTTTTGATATTTTTTTAAAAGACCTAAGACTACAGGACATTATTCTGATTATTCTCTTCACATGTTACTTTTTTCATCATGTTTCTTATAAAATTCTAACTCCTCTCTGGATCCACTTCTGATTCTTTTATTTAGAAGAGATGTTTATTCTGAATATCAACGGAAATGAATATATATTTAGACAGTAGCATCAATATGTCACTGTGGTAAGCAGAATTTTAAGACAGTCCTCAAGTTTTCCATCCGTTTGTGTATACACCTTATATAATCCGCTTCCCATGGGGGCAAGGAGAACCCGTAAATATGATGGTATAACATTTCTATGATTAGGTTACTGTATTCCTTCAATAAGGTTACCAAAACAAAACACCACAGACCGATGATTAAACACAAACATTTATTTTCTCATAGTTCCAGAAGGTAGAAGTCAGATCAAGTTGTTGACAGGTTTGGCTTTTTTTCTGAGGCCTCTTTCCTGCCTTGCAGATGACTATCTTCCCTCAGTTTCTTCACGTGGTCATTTCTTTGTCTATGTGTGGTAGGGGTTTTAATCTATCATTTTTAAAAGAACATGGGGCGTGTTGAATTAGAGTCGATCCACACGACCTCATTTTACCTTAATTACCTCTTTAAATTCCCTATCTCCAAATACAGTCACATTCTGAAGCACTTGGGGTTAGGAAATCAACATGTGAATTTTCAGGTAACACAGTTCAGCCTATAACAGTTACTAACCAGTTAATATGGGCTTGTCACAAAGTAGATTATCTAGATGAGTCCAGGCCTAGTGGCTCATGCTTGTAATCCCAGAACTTTGGAGGGCCAAGGTAGAAGAATCGCTTGTGGCCAGCAGGAGTTTGAGACCAGCCTGGGTAACATAGAAAGACCCCATTTAAAAAAAAAAAAAAAAAAAAAAGTATATTATCTAGATACATAATCTAGATAAGCCCTTAAAAGGGACTTGTTTGTTCCAGAAGTCAGAGAGGACAAAAGTATGAGAGAGCCTGGGGAAACTATGTGGCAGGTAACTACCTGGGAAATGTCTCTAGGACCTGAATACAGGCCCAGCCAACAGCCAGAAAGCAACAGGGGCCTAAACCACCAGCCAGCAAGCAACTGGCTTAAACCACCAGTACATATTTGCCTACTTTAGCCTCGAAATGCAGATACAGCCAACCAATACTTTTATTCCCGTCTTGTACAACCTGGAACAGAGATTCTAGTTAAAATGTGCCAGACTTCCAGTCCACAAAAACTGTGAGATCACAAATTTTTGTTTTAAGCCACCAAGTTTGTGGCAACTTGATACAGATCAATAAAAAATGAGCATAGCCACCATTGATATACTGCCATATAATGTATTTGTACATTGCTTTTGCAATTCCAAGACTCTAGTGCAATGGCTGTGAATATGGGTTCTAAAGTAAGACTGTCTAGATTCAAATCCTGGCTCAATTTCTTTCAGCTTTGTGACATTGTGGATGTTACTCAACCCAATCTCTTGTGCGTCGGTTTTCACATATATAAATGGAGAATAAAGTCATATCCCATGGTGTTGTTGTAATTATTAAGGGCATTGATACATAAATACCAATCTGAAGAATATTGTCTGGCATTTTGTAAACACATGTTTTACATTACTCTATGTACTGTAATGTATAAAGGCTTTGTTAACATACCCACTAATGTATACCAGGATGGACAATTACTAATATTTATTGAAGTCTACTGTGTAAAAGACATGGTTTAAAGGTCTTTTGTTAATGAGCCCTTATTTTACCCGTAATTAAGAAAGAATATGGCTGTATTACATTTCATGGAAGAGGATTTTAGAAACAAAACAGCAAAAATCAAGATAATTTTTGACAGTCATTTGAAAGCCAGGAAAATTTAACATATTTCAATTATTTATTTTGTTTCATAAAAGATGTCAATAAATGCTAAGTTTTCATTTTCTCATTTTTATCTGTCTCTCTAGAGCTCTGTAGATAATATGTAAATAAATACCTCAGGAGAAAAGAAAATCGTAACAGTAATAAGCACTTTCTATTTGACACGTACTCTGCTAAGCTACCTGCATACGTTATGTCATTTGCTCAATTAACATTCTCTGAAGTGATTATTATTGTTTTAACTTTTCATTTTAGAATAATTTTAGACTCACAAAATTCAAAAAACTGGTATTTTTTTACCCAGATTACACAAATACTAACATTCACAATGTTAACACAACAATATTCAAAATCCAAGAAATTAACACTGATACAATATTATCATTTAATCTATAGGCCTCATTCAAATTTTTCTGATTGTTCCACATCTGTCCATTTTCATGTCCAGAATCTAATCTAGGGTCATGCATTGCATATAGTTATCACGTCTGCTTAGTGTTCACTTACTTGATATACCCTCACGATAAAAGTCAGGTCATTGAGTTTCGGCAAAAATGCTACAGAAGTTTTGGCAAAAATACTACGGAAGTTTACTTCCTATATAAGAAAGTTCATGATGCCGAATTGTCCCATTGTTCAAGATGTTAACTTAATGTCTTTTGGGGTTTTTTGTTTGTTTTTCTTAAAAAGGATATTCTATTCTTTATAATTAATAAATATCTTTGGGGAATGCTTTGAGGATATCCAAATACCTTATTTCTGATCATGTTTTCATGCACTTCATTTTTTACCATTAATGATTTTTTTTTTTTTTAATTCAGACAGAGTTTCACTCTTGTCACCCAGGCTGGAGTGCAGTTGCACAATCTTGGCTCTCTGCAACCTCCGCTCCGCATCTTCAAGTGATTCTCCTGCCTCAACCTCCCGAGTAGACTATTAATGATTCTTATAAGAAGCAGTTACTACTGTAGTGTTTATCAAATGTTCATTTGCTATTTTTCTATTGTTATTACGCTTTCTACATTCTCCTGTAAGGGAAGCTTTCCTTCACCACACTTGTTATTCAATTATTTCTTTACATTAATGTAAACTCATAATTATTCCACAGGTTATAAAGCACTGTCAGTAGTATTTATTTTGTGTACTTCCATTGCTTTATCTTTGGCAGTAGAAATCTCTTTCACATTGGCTCCCATGTTGTGTTGACTGGCTCCTATCATTTTTTGAGCACTTATTCAGTTAGTGTAAAATGTTGCATATTCATTATATACTTTGTGTGTCTCTGCCCTGAAATTAGCCATTTCTCCCAAGAAACTTGGTTCCATTTATTGAAAAATATAATTTAGAAAACAAGTTATGGACATAAGGTGTGGTCATTGGGACAGGGGTTTCATTGTTTCTAGGTTCTCTTAGAGATGTGAATATTATGTATATATGTGTGTGTATATGTGTTACACACACATAAATATGTGTATATATATAATGTGTATGTGTTTGCACACACTTCTATATCTATCTATCTACTAATATACAAATAAAATCATTATTTCATACTGGCACCTGCAATTCTAATCCAACTCTACACTATGCTAGCCTTTCCCTTTTTTCTTATACTTATCCCTCTCTTTTCTCTAATTTTACAGTTGCAGAGATTTAAGTCTGGGAGATTATCCAATGTCACAAGGCTGGTCAGTGATAAAGTCAGGATTCAAACCCAAACTTTTTTTTTTACTTCAGAGCCCAGGCTTTTAACCACCAGGCTTTGCTACAGCTCTAAGAATAGAAGCAGAAACACTTCCCTGGCAACTCTGCCTCTAGATAATTTTGTTAAATTCAGTAAACGACTTCAGGATCTCAACTCAAAATTAGGTGGGCATTGTTCACCTTCAAAAATCTACAGTTAGCAATTACTTCTTAAAAATGTATATAAATCTAATACAGCCACAATGCAATTGTACTGAAAACACAGGACATAAAAGATATATGAATATTTTCCTTGACCTTGAACAACAACAAAAGTTTGCAGGAAATGGAACTAACCACTTGAAGGAGTTTCTAGTCTTAAATTTTAGCCCTTCATGATTCAAGCCTCTGTTTTATTTTGTTTTGTTTAATATTTCAGAAAACCATCTCCAGCCAAATACGAATAGTAAAAAGCTTCCAACAATATCCATGTTCATCTAAGTCCCTTGCCCTTAAGAAGTGCATAAACAGTGTCACTTACACTTTTTCTCTTTATTTCAGTTTTTATTCTTGAAATTGTTCAAGGGTTTATAAATACTAAATAGTGCCCCTTCAAATATTTTGTAATGCTTTCAGAAATGTGATTTACCAATTCAAGGAATGTTTTGCCAACTGAATCTGATGATTTTGATTGAGAAGACATTTAGAATGCCATTTATTTACTCAAATGTATGTGTGTGTATGTTAAGCTTAATATATATGTCACAAGTCATAAATCACATATGACATACCTCATGTAATTGAGACAGCAACCCCAAGTGAATTCTAAGAAAAAATAATCTGTTTGAACAGCAGTAATTTCTCATGTTATTATTTTCTACCTGTAGTATGGTTCAATCTGATATTAGTGTCTTTTTCATTAGGAAAAAAGTTATTTTCTGGCTTTCAAAATTTGCGAGGTACTAATAAATAACAATTCTTCATTATTTAATCTATCAAAGATGTAGTTTAAATAAAAAACAATTAAGGCCATTTTAAAATAGAGAAATGTAAAAGACTTATGAAGAGGTAGATTTACAACACTTTTCAAAATTAATACCTCACAATGCCTCATAAAGGCATTTCATAAAGAAATTTCAACTCAGAACCTTTCTACTTTAAAGGAAGGAGGTATGATTATATCTATTATAAATAGGAGTTATAGTATTTTGTCACAAATTGTTAAAATTGACACCAAAAATGATAGATATTTCCTCACAGATTTTGATTTTCTTACATTCAGCTGTAACCAATTCTTATGAAACTTGTAAAAGAGCTGCTCTCACCAGATAAGTAAACTTATCTTTTTTATATAATTAATATAATCCCTGTATTTGCTGGAGTACAAAATAGGATCACAGCTGACACAATATCCATGGTAAATAAATCTAAATCCATATCCCACTGACTGTGCTAAGCCCATTACTTCCTTCAACCATAAGTATATTAGAACCCCAGGAGTGCTTATCCAGCCCCATGAGATTGAATCTAGCTGATATTGCTTTGCTGAAAAGTGACCAGAAAGTTGGATCAACTGATTGAAATTCCCCTTCCCCAAAATGTTCCTGATGTTGCCTCTAGATGGTATTCTTGCTGAAATAAGAATTCGAGAAGTCTGCTGCAAATATGCAGTAACATATCAAACATGCCTCAAGAGCTGGAGACACAGGAGTCAGAAAGTAGGGCCTACTTACTGCAGTATCACTTCAATAATTGAGACTACTTGAATATTTTGAACCTGGAGATAACCGAGGCACAAGCTTATGTTCTTTGTTGGTGGAAAGAAGAAGAAAAGAGTAATCCCTCTTCCAGTATTGTCTGTTCGGTACATATCAGACAGCCCTTTTTCCTCAAGTTCACACTAAGTGACATAATAGATGAATATAGAAGCTTCCAGCCTGAGTTCTATATGCTGAGCACAGAACCAGCCCTCACCTCACTGCAGAAAGAGGATTCCAGTTGTTGATTAGCTCATAGTCCGTTCAGCACATGCTAGAGGGCCAGAAATCAGAATCTCTTTCTCAAGGCTGAAGGTTGCATCAACACTATGTATTTTCTTTGCTGCAAGCAGCAAAAATAAAGACATTTTGAAGCATCACTCACATTCTGCTTCTTCCATCAAGTCGGTCATTGACTAAAGTGCTCATCCTGACTCAACAGCACAGAATGAAGAGAAAGTTTTTTTCTCACGCTGTACCTAAGACGGTTTCTGTTATGGGAAAATCCCACATTGATACACACACCCACACAATTGAAGTTTTTTTAGCTTTGTATCCCAGTCATTAAGATTAGAGAGCTAAAATTAATGGACTCCAACTGGCCTCAGAGAAGGTTACCTCACTTCTAAGTCTCAGTTTCACTAACTGTAACTTCAGAATGACACTTGTGCTTTCTACTTTTCAAGGATGTTTTGAGAACAAATAAAATCAGATAAGACAAAGAGCTTTAAAAATCCAGGTTGAGGCAGAGGGCTGGCAAGATAGCCAAACAGGAATAGCTCCAATCTGCAGCTCCCAGAGAGACCAACACAAAAAGCAGGTGATTTCTGCATTTCCAATTGAGGTACCTGGTTCATCTCACTGACAGTGGTTAGACAGTGGGCGCAGCCCACGGAGGGTGAGCAAAAGCAGGGTAGGGCGTTGCCTTACCCAGGAAGATCAAGGGGTCGGGGAACTCCCTCCCCTAGCCAGGGGAAGCTTTGAAGGACTGTGCCACGTGGGAAGGTGCTATCTGGCCCAGATACTACATTTTTTCCACAATCTTCATAACCTGCAGACCAGATTCCCTTAGGTGCTTACACCACCAGGGCCCTGGGTTTCAAGCACAAAACTGGGTTAATGTTTGGGCAGCCACCGAGCTAACTGCAGGATTTTTTTTTTTTCCATACCCCAGTGGCGCCTGGAATGCTGGTGAGATAGAACCATGCACTCCCCTGGAAAGGCGACTGAATCCAGGGAGTCGAATGGTCTTGTTCAGTGGATCCCACCCCCATGGAGCCCAGCAAGCTAAGATCAAATGGCTTGAAATTCTTGCTGCCAGCACAATAGTCTGAAGTCAACCTGGGACACTCAAGCTGGGTGGGGGTAGGGGCATCCGCCATTACTAAAACTTGCCTAGGCTATTTTCCTTTCACAGTGTAAAGCCTCCAGGAAGTTTGAACTGGCTGCAGAACTCACCTCAGCATGGCAAAGCCACTGTAGCCAGACTGTCTCTCTAGATTCCTCCTTTCCAGGCAGGGCATCTCTGAAAGAAAGGCAGCAGCCCAGGCAGGGGCTTATAGATAAAACTCCCGTCTCCCTGGGACAGAGCACCTGGGAGAAGGGGTGTTTGTAGATACAGCTTCAGCAGATTTCAACGTTCCTGCCTGCCAGCTCAAAAGAGAGCAGTGGATCTCCCAGCACAGCGCTTGAGCTTTACTAAGGGAAAGACTACCTTCTCAAGTGGGTCCCTGACCCCAATGCCTCCTGATGGGGGAACAACTCCTAGCAGGGGTCAACAGACACCTCATACAGGAGAGCTCCAGCTGGCATCTGGCAGGTACCTTTCTGGGACGAAGCTTCCAGAGGAAGAAGCAGGCAGCAATCTTTGCTGTTCTGCAGCCTCCACTGGTGATACCCAAGCAAACAGGGTCTGGAGTGGACCTCCAGCAAACTCCAACAGACCTGCAGAAGAGGGGCCTGACTGTTAGAGGTAAACTAACAAACAGAAAGCAATAGCAGAATCACCAACAAAAAGGACGCCAATGCAAGAACCCATTCAAAGGTCATCAACACCAAAGACCAAAGGTAAGGTAAAAAAATCCATGAAGATGAAGAAAAACCAGCACAAAAAGGCCAAAAATTCCCAAAACCAGAATGCCTCTTCTCCTCCAAAAGAAGACAACTCCTCACCAGCTAGGGAACAAAACTGGATGGAGAATGAGTTTGACAAATTGACAGAAGTAGGCTTCAGAACGTGGGTAATAACAAACTCCTCCAAACTAAAGCAGCATGTTATACCCCAATGCAAGGAAGCTAATAGCCTTGATAAAAGGTTACAGGAACTTCTAACTATAATAACCAGTTTAGAACAGAACATAAATGGCCTGATGGAGCTGAAAAACACAGCATGAGAACTTCATGAAGCATACACAATTATCAATAGCCAAATCAATCAAGTGGAGTAAAAAATATCAGAGATTGAAGATCAACTTAATACAATAAAGTGTGAAGGCAAGATTAGAGAAAAAAAAAAGCATAAAAGGAAACAAAAAAGCCTCCAAGAAATATGGGAATATATGAAAAGACCAAACCTATGTTTGATTGGTATACCAGAAAGTGACAGGGAGAATGGAACCAGGCTGGAAAACACACTTCAGGATATTATCCAGAACTTCCCCAACCTAGCAAGATAGGCCAATATTCGACTTCAGGAAATACAGAGAACACCACAAAGATACTCCTAGAGAAGAACAACCCCAAGATATATAGTCATCAGATTCACCGAGGTTGAAATGAAAGACAAATGTTAAGGGCAGCCAGAGAGAAAGGTCGGGTTACCCACAAAAGGAAGCCCATTGGACTAACAGTGGATCTCTCTGCAGAAACCCTTCAACCTGGAAAGGAAAAACTGGTACCAGCCACGGCAAAAACATACCAAAATGTAAAGACAATTGACACTATGAAGAAACTGCATCAACTAATGTGCAAAATAACCAGTTAGCATCATAATGACAGGATCAAATTCACACGCAACAGTATTAACTTTAAATGTAAATGGGCTAAAAGCCCCAATTAAAAGATACACACTTTCTAATTGGATAGAGGCAAGATCCATAGGTGTGCTGTATTCAGCAGACCTATCTCATGTGCCAAGAGACACGGAGACTCAAAATAAAGGGATGGAGGAATATTTACCAAGCAAATGGAAAGCAAAAAAAAAAAAAAAAAAAAAAAAAAAAAGCAGGGGTTGCAATCCTACTCTCTGATAAAACAGACTTTAAACCAGCAAAGATCATTAAAAAACAAAGAAGAGTGTTACATAATGGTAAAGGAATCAATGCAACAAGAAGAGCAAACTATTCTAAATATACATGCACCCATTACAGGAGTGCCCAGATTCATATAGCAAGTTCTTAGAGACCTACAAAAAAACTTAGATTCCCACACAATAATAGTGGGAGACATTAACACCCACTGTCAATATTAGACAGATCAATGAGATGAAAAATTTACAAGGATATTCAGGACTTCAACTCAGCTCTGGACCAAGTAGACATAATAGATATCTACAGAACTCTTCACCCCAAATCAACAGAATATACATTATTCTCAGCAACACATTGTCCTTTTTGTAAAATTGACCACATAATTGAAAGTAAAACACTTCCTAGCAAATGCAAAAGAATGGAAATCATAACAAACAGTTTCTCAGACCACAGTGCAATCAAATTAGAATTCAGGATTAAGAAATTCACTCAAACGACACAACTACATGGAAACTGAACAACCTGCTCTTGAATGACTACTGGGTAAATAACAAAATTAAGGCAGAAATAAATAAGTTATTTGAAACTAATGAGAACAAAGAGACAACAAACCAGAATCTCTGAGACATAGCTAAAGCAGTGCTTAGAGGGAAATTTATAGCACTGAATGCCCAAATGAGAAAGTGGGAAAGATGTAAAATTGACACCCTAACATCACAATTAAAAGAACCAGAGAAGCAAGAGCAAACAAATTCAAAAGCTAGCAGAAGACAAGAAATAACTAAGATCAGAGCAGAACTGAAGGGGATACAGACATGAAAAATCCTTCAAAAACATCAATGAATCCAGGAGCTGGTTTTTTTAAAAGATCAACAAAATAGATAAACCACTAGCAAGACTAATAAAGAAGAAAAGAGAGAACAATCAAATAGATACAACAAAAAAATGGTAAAGGTGATATCACCACTAATCACACAGAAATACAAACTATCATCAGAGAATACTATAAACACCTCTATGCAATAAACTAGAAAATATAGAAGAAATGGCTATATTCCTGGACACATATACCCTCCCAAGATTAAACCAGGGAGAAATCTGATCTCTGAGTTGACCAATAACAAATTCTGAAATTGAGGCAGTAATTAATAGCCTACCAATCAAAAATAAGCCTAGGACCAGACAGATTCACAGCCAAATTCTATCAGAGGTACAAAGAAGAGCTGGTACCATTCTTTCTGAAACTATTCCAAATCATAGAAACAGAGAGACTCCTTCCTCCCTAACTCATTTTATGAGGGCAGCATCATCCTGATACCAAAACCTGGCAGAGACACAACAAAAAAAAGAAAGTTTCAGGCCAATATCCCTGATGAACAGCAATGCAAAAATCCTCAATAAAATACTGGCAAACCAAATCCAGCAGCACATCAAAAAGCTTATCCACCATGATCAAGTTGGCTTCATCCCTGACATGCAAGGCTGGTTCAATATATGCAAATCAATAAATGTAATCCATCACATAAACAGAACCAACGGCAAAACCACATGATTATCTCAATAGTTGCAGAAAAGGCCTTCAATAAAATTCAACACCGCTTCATGCTACAAATACTCAATAGACTAGGTATTGATGGAATGTATCTCAAAATAATAAGAGCTATTTATGACAAACCCACAGCCAATATCACACTGAATGGGCAAAAGCTGGCACAAGACAAGGATGCCCTCTCTCACCATTCCTATTCAACATAGTATTGGAAGTTCTGGCCAGGGCAATCAGGCAAGAGAAAGAAATAAAACATATTCAGATAGGAGGAGAGAAAGTCAAATTGTCTCTGTTTGCAGATGACATGATTGTATATTTAAATAACCCCATCATCTCAGCCCAAAATCTCCTTAAGCTGATAAGCAATTTCAGCAAAATCTCAGGATACCAAATCAATGTGCAAAAATGACAAGTATTCCTATACAACAATAATAGACAAACAGAGAGCCAAATTATGATTGAACTCTCATTCACAATTGCTACAAAGAGAATAAAATACCTAGAAATACAACTTACGAGGGATGTGAAGGACCTCTTCAAAGAGAACTACAAACCACTGCTCAAGGAAATAAAAGAGGATACAAACAAATGGAAAAACATTTTCATGCTCATGGATAGGAAGAATCAATATTGTGAAAATGGCCATACTGCCCAAGGTAATTTATAAATTCAATCCTATTCCCATCAAGCTACCATTGACTTTCTTCACAGAATTAGAAAGAACCACTTTAAATTTTATATGAAACCAAAAAAAAGCTCGCATTGCCAAGACAATCCTAAGCAAAAAGAATGAAGCTGGAGGCATCACACTACCTTACTTCAAACTATACTACAAGGCTACAGTAACCCAAACAGCATGGTACTGGTACCAAAGCAGATATATAGACCAATGGAACAAAACAGAGGCCTTAGAAATAATGCCACACATCTATAACCATCTGATCTTTGACAAACCTGACAAAAACAAGCAACAGGGAAATGATCTCCTATTCAAAAAATGGTGTTGGGAAAACTAGCTAGCCATAAGCAGAAAACTGAAACTGGACCCCTTCTTTATACCTTACACAAAAATTAACTCAAGATGGATTAAAGACTTAAACATAAAACTTAAAACCATAAAAACCATAGAAGAAAACCTAGGAAATACCATTCAGGACATAGGCATGGCAAAGATTTCATGACTAACACACCAAAAGGAATGGTAACAAAAGTCAAAATTGACAAATGGGGTCGAATTAAACTAAACAGCTTCTGCATAGCAAAAGCAACTATCATCAGAGTGGACAAGCAACCTATAGAATGAGAGAAAATTTTTGCAATCTATTCATCTGACAAAGGGCCAATATCCAGAATCTACAAGGAACTTAGACAAATTTACAAGAAAAAACAACCCCATCAAAAAGTGGATAAAGGATATGAACAGACACTTTTCAAAAGCAGACATTTATGCCACCAACAAACATATGAAAAAAAAGTGCATCATCACTGGTCATTAGAGAAATGCAAATCAAAACCTTAGAATGGCGATCATTAAAAAGCCAGGAAACAACAGATGCTGGAGAGGGTATGGAGAAATAGGAATGCTGTTACACGGTTGATATGAGTTTAAATTAGTTCAACCATTGTGGAAGACAGTGTGGCAATTCCTCAAGGATCTAGAAACAGAAATACCATTTGACCCAGGAATCCCTTAACTGGGCATATACCCAAAGGATTATAAATTGTTCGACTATAAAAGACACATGCACATGTATGTTTATTGCAGTACTATTCACAATAGTAAAGACTTGGAACCATCCCAAGTGCCCAGCAATGATAGACTGAATAAAGAAAATGTGGCACATATACACCATGAAATACTATGCAGACATAAAAATGAATGAGTTTGTGTCCTTTGCAGAGACATGGATGAAGCTGGAAATCTTTCTCAGCAAACTAACACAGGAGCAGAAAACCAAACACTGCATGTTCTCACGCATAACTGGGCACTGAACAATGAGAACACATGGACACAGGGAAGAGAACACCACATACCAGGGCCTGTTGGGGGTGGGGGTGCTGAGGGAGGGATAGCATTAGGAGAACTACCTAATGTAGATGAGGTTTGATGGATGCAGCAAACCACCATGACACACATGTACTATGTAATAAAGCTGCACATTCTGCACATGTATCCCAGAACTTAAAGTATAATTTTAAAAATCTGCAAAATAACAACAAAAAAATTCAGGTTGAAACATTTACAGCATTTTACTACCTTAAAATCCTTTTAATCTGATATGATGAATATTAATTTTTAAATTACCAAAGTTTCCACTTAAGTGGAAAATGGTGTTCACAGTCCTAGGGGTGACAAGTCTATCATTTTAAATGTCACCTAATAATTTTAAGTAACAAAAACCCATAAAGAAGCCAGACTTACGACATATAAAAGTTATGGCACATGTTCTAATAAATATTAGTATTGAGCCTTGTACTTGTATCATCATGTTTATCTCTTTCTCAGTGTTGTTTTACACTTTTCTGCCTTATTTGTTATTTATTATTCTTCACTCCAAGTAATACCCAAGGAATTTCCTAGCCACAGAAAGATATTGATAAAAAGGCACCTGTTCACTGCAAGAATACAATTAACTTTAAATTAAATATAGTGACTATATTCCTTCTTGTTTCATGTAATTCCAATGTATTTCAATTGAAATTAAAGATTCCACATGAAATTGGTCCCAAGAAAAACTACTATGTATTATTCCAGTCATAAATGTTAAATGTTTAAAACAAAGAATACCTAATGATGAATAAAGGTTAAAATTAGAGGTAACCTTCGGAAGACATGGGTGCAATCATATTTTAATAGAGATTGGGAGATGCACAGGTATTGGCTGGAATTGCCAGGCACAGGCAAGGTCAGCATGAAAACACTCACCAAAGTAGGTCCCAAAACAGCAAACCTTGAGTCCTTAGGACCCACTGATGTCTAGGGGAATTAAGATTATGAGCCTGTAGGCCACCAATTTCCTGTTTACCAAAAGTGAACATCGAAGATGTGACTGCGAACCTCACTCAGAAGAATTAGACAACCTAGGACAGAGATATGAAGCTAGAGAAACCTAGGGACCAGGTCTCTCTGGAACAAATTCCCAAAGTCTTCAGTATTTTTCAATAAGCCAGACCTCAGATTACAAACCAGACATGATCTCCTAGTTAGAGCAAGAAGAAAAACTATGGGGAGAAACAAGAAATTAATCTGGGTTCTAGAAATTATTTATCAGTATTTCTCCCCACGAAAGAAAATAAATAAATGACTTCTTATAATTTATTTTGAACGGAGTCTGTGGAAAGGAAGAATTTAAGGAAAAGAATGATGTCATTTCCCATGGCAATTACCCAGATTTTGCAACTAGTGTTGAAAGGAGAGAGCCATCTTCAAAGCAGAGCAATTTTTATGAAGCCCTTTTACTGAGTGAAAAAGCCAGATTGACAAGAGATTAACCCTTGTCATTGTCATGCACAGTAATCCAAGGTTTGTAGGGATCAGTCAGAGAGGCACCAGGAATTCGAGGGAAAGATGTTTGAAGGAAGTGGCATTTACCCAAATGAAAGCATTATCTCACAATGAAATCTATGGAAAAGAGGAATTTAAGAAAAAGAATGATGTGATTTCCTGCCTTCCTGTACCCCATATACAGCAGACATTGGAGACTCACAGGGGTGTGAGAGTGGGGTGGTGGGGGTGAGGAATGGGAAATTTTTTAATGGCTACAATGCGCATTATTTGGGTAATGATTATACTACAAGCCCAGAATTCACCACTATGCAAGAGGTATAGACCTATTATTTTGTAACTGACAAGAGATACTCACTTTACCGGAATCATACGTCAATATACTGATTAATCTTTGAGAAATCTTAATTTTTTCAATAAGTTTAAAGGAAAATCAATCAGATATTTTCCACCTGACCATGATAAGATAATTAATTTGCGTTCTAGGAATTATTTACCCCAGTGAAAAAAAATAAATAGGTGCTTATAATTTATTATGGAGTACCATGAAGTCCTAAAATATACTTAACACAAAAGTGGGAAAAAAAAACCCTAAAGGACAAAAGTTGGTTTTATGAACAACACTTCCTAGAAATGGCTGTTTTTCAAAAAAGAAATAAACTTCTAACCAATCCTTGTGCTATCAAGTTAAGTGTTATTTCCTTGATCTCAGGGATGCTTCAAAGAAATATTCATCAAAAAAATAACAAAAGCAGAGATGAAACAGAATAGATAATCTGAAACAAAGCTAATAAAAGAAGGAAAATTGAAATTGTAAGACAGAGCAAGAAGAATCAAACAATTGGAAATTGACAATTGAGATATGAAACACTGGAAAAGGAAGGTAAGTTAACATATTTTCTGACATGGTACAAAGGGCAACATTCAGAACAGAAGCAGGCAGTATTTTAATCAATCATTTGAAGATGAGCTTATAAACAAGAAAACCAAGATCAAAAGAAACCCAAAAAGGTACTAACAAAATTTATGCAAAACTGGCTTTCAATATGCACTTAAAACTCTACTAACTTTCTTCAATTCTGATAGGATTTTTAAAGTACATATTTCTTCCAATACTGCATTTTTAAGTACATATTTTCCCGATACAAAACACCTGGAATAAGAGCTGTACCTAGTCGGTACCCAATAAATATTTGATTAAAGTATGAATTTAGATGATCATTATATTTTACACATATATTCATTCAAGCAACAACGCCTGTTTTTCTAACATCCTTCTACTCATGCTGCCACAGTCTGAATAATTATGCTCTTCGCATATGTATCAGCTCCAAAAAGGGTTGGTGTGTAGACTAGAAGAAGCACCACTTCATAATGTCTTTGATAAATTATTTAAAGTATGCCTAAATCACCACAGTATTATGGTATTGATAAAAAGGTTATTTATTTAACTCTGTAGTTTGTAGAATATAACCTAATTACAGAAGCCTAAAAATCTTGAACAGTCATTATTCTTTATACAAGGAGATACTGCTGCTCAGTAGATGCTGCATAAACAAGCCAAATAAGGTGCCTGAGGAGTTCTATCGTTGGCTTTCTGTGTAATCCCAGGTGACTTACTTAACCTATCTCTGTTCCTCATTTGCTGATCAGCAAAATGGAGATTAATTAGGCTTTCCTAATTTGAGGTTATTTTGATACAGATGATGACCAAATACTTTTTCAAGATGAAGTCAGAATGCAATGCTGTAGTTTTTTAATTCCCAATTTCACCTTAATTTAAATTAGGTCTAGTTCGTCATATGCAAAGATGGGCATGAATTTCAAATGACTTTTAATGATTGAGTTGTGGGAAAACATGAACATTTGTGAAAAGCAGCTCTGTTTTTCACATGATGACAGAGTATGACAGGGACACCAACTATATGTGTATAAAATTCTTAGAAATATTTTAGTAATAAGCAAAGACTTCTGTTTTGTAACTTAACAATGCCTACAGAATGAAGTTACTACAGAATTAAGCTTTGTGTCCATGGCAATATCAGGGGTTCCTAGCCCTGATCCTTGATCACAGACTTGCTTTACTATGTGACTAAAGACAAGAAAGGAAATAAACCTCAATTTTCTTATTAACAACTGTATACATTAGATTTAATGGCTAGTTCCCATGACATATACTTCTAATCCATAAGACAATAAGGAGCTTGTATGAGTTAAAGGCAGAAGAGATGTCAAAGGCTTGGTTCATAGACAACGTAAAGTATCAATTATATTTACATTCCACTGGGTTGCTCAGATTATCTTCTGGCCCAGCCCAGAGTAACTTGTAAGAGACTTCTGGGGAGAAGGGGTGGGAGGAAGAAATACGTCAAAGATCTGTGTCTTCAAAGTTTCTCCAAAATGGGAGAGAAGAAAAAACACATGGAAATGAAATACAGGTTAAGAAAAGAAATGAAACATGGTGTTTGTTGAGGTGGAGCAAAAGAGTAATTAAGCCAATTTCATAAGCAACAAATCCTTACATCTGTCCTAATCTGGAAACCAACATAATGATGAAAGAGTCACATGAAGAACAAATTCTGAAGTGAGCACAGTGACCAGAGAATGAGAGGATTAGGTTTAATTGGCAGAGGAAAAGATAAAAATATAAGGTGGAAACAATTGATAGTCACACTTGCTTGCAAGTACACTTTAACATTTGAGTTACTCCCTTGAACTAGTAAGGAAAAACTGAAGTCTGATATTTTCAGTTATTTTTGCTTATGGCAGCTAAATCACAGAGATGAAATTCTACCATGATTATTATGACCCTATTATATGGAATAGCCAGAGAACAAGAAAGAAAGGCATTAAGGACAAACCGTTCTCTTATTTTGAGGTTTTGTCCAGAATGATTTCTTAACTTACCAGGTGGTATATAAAAATTATTATTTGGGGCTGAGACTCCATGGGTTAAAATGTAGGTTTTATCATAATGACCAAATAAATCTAAAATACTTTTTTTTTTTTTTTTTTTTTTTAAGGCAGGGAATACGGCATCTGCCTTGACTGCTGAATCTAAGAATAAAATGAACTTACCCAATTTTGAGTTCTCACAAGTCTATTTGGTTATACCTCCTAGTTCTTCAAACTAATTATCATGAATCATAAAACCAAACTTTTATCATGCCTGATGATTTAACATGCTTTATGATTAATTTTTCTATTTAGGCAATTGCCTAATCCTTTGAGAAAGAACAATTTAGTGTAAGCGACAGAGGCTTTTCTCACATGGCTCTTTTTAATATCTGTGCCTGGATGACTCTTACATTTCTGATCATTTCCACTACAGTAGTCAAATATCTGCGGAAATCTGGTTTTTAAATAAATTTAACAGGGACAGAGTTTAGAAAATAAATCAGTTTGACAAATGCATCTTTATTGGATTTTATGACCATATCTATAACTCTTCAGGAAACGCTTCTCATGAGATAGAAGAAATAAGCAGGGAATAAATATACCATTAAAATTCAAATGCTGGATACTGAGTGAATATAAAACATCTAAGGGCTTGTACGAGTTGTGGAAAAGAGCAATAGAAATGAAAAAGATGAGGAAAGTCCTTGGAGCCTGTTATTAACAATAAGACAATTCAACAAGAGAATAACAAAGTAGGGATATACAAGTTTAGGAAGAGATTCTCCTTTAAGATGTCAAGTTTAAATTAAATAAAACAAGCAACCGCTGCCTTGTATCCTCAGGTTCAACACTGATGGTGAATGGTATTCAAAGAACTGATAGCATTTATAGTCAGTGTAGTTAAGAGTCTAAGCTACCTCAGGATCAGATGGAAAAACAATGAATATAAATGTTAGGACTCTCTACAGGGATAACCCAGGTCCCAGGCTGAGGAGAACCTCTATGTTATTTTCACACTAATAACCAAAAATGGCAGTATTGTTTTCCAAGTGGAAAGAAAACATTTGTTTTTAGTCACAGACTTGACTTATCCTTGAAGTAAAGCAAGAAAAGAAGAAAATTATTCTTTTATACTACGAAGGAAAGAGTTGGTTGCTGAATTTCTAAGGATCCCATGAAGATTTGCACATGAGCTAGATTCCCTTGCTTCCCGAAATTTTCCCTGTAGCTGTTCACTTTGAACTATGTTTTGCATAACCACTCTAGATTTTCTTATGCTCACATGAGACTGTGCCATTAATTTAGACTATGTTAAGTCAGGCAATGTGAAGAATTTGTAACTGGAATTTTTAAAACCTCTCTGCTCAATCTATTTCTTGACTTTATCAAACTGTTGTTTCTCTTTGTAAAAGTTGGTTTATACTGTTTTAAGCTCCTAATTATGTTTCTATTTTTGACCCTTTCAGAATGGACACATCAGACAAATCTGAAGTGCTAAATGTGTATTCGTTATAAAAGAAGCTCATTGGTTTTTTCTTTTCTTTGGTCATTTCAATCGGTAAATAATTCCACAATACTTTAAAAATATATTTACCTCTCAGTTATATCAGCAATATTGAAAACTTATAAACTAATTTCTTTGGGGTTGAAATTTTTTATGCCCACCCATGCATGGGGAAATATATATAACATGGGGCTATGGTGTGGATGTTTGTCCCCTCCAAATTTCAGGTTGAAATTTGATCCCCAATATTTGAAGTAGGACCTAGTGAGAGATGTTTGGACTATGGGGACAGATTCCTCATGAGTAGATTAATGCCCTCCCTTGGAGGTGAATGAGTTCTCATTCTATTAGTTTCTGAGAGAACTCATTGCTAAAAAGAGCCTGGCACCTCCCCTGTCTCTCTCGCTTCTTCTCTCCCCACGTGATCTCTGCAGACCCTGCTCCATCTCACCTTCTGGCATAAGTGGAGGCAGCCTGAGGCTTTCATCAGTTGCAGATGCCCAATCTTGAACTTTCCAGTCAACACAATTGTGAGCCAAACCTTTTTTCTTTATAAATTACCCAACTTCAGGTATTTCTTTACAGCTACACAAAACGAACTAAAACACATAGCGAGAGAAAAACTAGCCAAATTTGCATACAAACGAAGGTTAACCTGTATGTCAGTAATTTTCTTGTGGAAAAGAAGAAAGACAACTGTTCTATGCCTCCTGCATCTTTCAGTGCTCTTACTTCATAACAGCAAGTGTGCCCTTCCAAAAGTAGGACTTCCTTTCATAGCTATCATCACAGTCTAAATTCTGATCAATTTTGTCTGTATCATTCTCTTGCTCCTAGCAACAGTGGCCCTCTCTGACAGCCTTGGTGCTGCTAGATAACTTAGCACTTTTTACTTCTCCAAGAGTGTTTTCTTTTGCAAGCAAAAGAAAAATAACTGAATTTTAATGGAAAAGATTCTGCTTTTCAGTGAGTTCTAAAATTATCCTTGCTAGGATTTGTAGTGTTGCTTTCATAGAACCCTTTATTAATCTCAAGCACAAGTTACTAAGATCTCCACAACAGTGGTTCCTTAAGCACATGATTCTATATTTTTTTATTCTAACAGGAGAATAATTTTTCTTGCTAATGCAGCTTTCTCTAATTGTAAATAACCATATGCAGTGTACAAGTTCCTCTGCTGTTTTGAGTTCCTTACCCTAGCATGATTTTCTTCTACTTGCAGGAAACTGATACTTATTTGTATAAAAAGAAGTCTGCAATGAAAAAGTAGTACTCAATCTTTTAAATTTAGTTCCCAAAGTTGCAGAAAGCAAGCCAGTTTTCTCAGAGCTAATTTACCAAAAGTCAATTCATCTAATACTTACTTTACCAAATACCCAGCTTCTGAAATAAACTCTCCTCTTGATCTTCTCTCCCAGATGAAGGACCTCCTTTCTCTGCCCCACCTTCCACCAAATTTTGCTGTGGTTCCATAATAGAAGTAGATGCAACAAACTTTAAAATGTTATTAGTAAGACAAAATGAGAGCCAGATAATGAAACCTTAGGAAGATCTTCAAAAGTTTAAAAACTAAACAATCCAATATAAATTACTCTAAATTTCATAAATGGTTAAAGAAACATGCAAACTTAGCTAATAACTCATTCAGAAATTCTCTAATTGATAAACTTGATTTTGGTGGATTCTGGTTTGTTTGGTTTTTTTTTTTCAACTTTTATTGTAGTAAGGGGGCACACATGCAGAGTTGTTACATGGTTATACTGCATGTCACTGACGTTTGCTGTACAAATGATCCCATCTCCCAGGTAGTAAGCACAGCATCCAATAGGCATTTTTTTAAACCTCTGTATCCCTTCCATCCTCCCTCCTCTAGCAGTCCCCAGTGCTCATTGTCTGTTGTTCCCATCTTTATGTACATGTGTATTCAATGTTTAGCTCCCACTGGTAAGTGAGATCATGCAATATTTGCTTTTTTGTTCCTGCATTTATTTGCTCGGGATAATGGCCTCCAGCTGCATCCATGTTGCTCCTAAGAACATGATTTTATTCTTTTTATGGCTACATATTATTCCACAGTGTATATGTACCACATTTTTTAATCTAGTCCACCACTGATGGACATCAAGGTTGATTCCATGTCTTTGCTACTGTGAATAGTGTTGCAATGAACATGTGAGTGCATGTGTCTTTTTGGTAGAACAATTTATTTTCCTTTGGGTATACACCCAGTAATGGGATTGCTGGGTCGAATGGTGTTCTAAGTTCTTTGAAAACTCTCCAAACTGCTTTCTTCAGTGGCTGAACTATTTTACATTCCCACAAACTGTATATAAGTGTTCCCTTTTCTCTGCAACCTCACTGATATCTGTTACTTTTGTGTTTTTAATAGTAGCTATTCTGACTGGTGTGAGATAGTATTTCATTGTGGTTTTGATTTGCATTTCTTTAATGATTAGTCATATAAGATTTTTTCATATGTCTGCTGACCACATGGATGTCTTCTTTTGAGAAGTGTCTCTTCATGGATTCAAATTTGGCAAAGCGATTTACATTTGAGGCTTCAAGGTATTGGTCAGGCACAGTTCAGGATTTAGGGGATACCGCCGTGCTATCAATAAAGTCATAGAAATGTGTCAAGGTAAGAATAGGGTACTTGCCCTTTCTCTATACCTGGGAGAACACACAAGTCCTTTCCCCTACTGTATGAAGACTAAGTTGAACTAGAATGTTGATTTAATATGCATTGCTTGCTCTGCTTTCCTAGTATATAAACAATGCAATTTACTTAGCCTCTAGGACAAGGCTTCTTTGAGTTCAAGCAGAATCAGTTGGAAGCCCCCTCGCTCATTTGAGAGGCAGAGACCCTAACAGCCAATCACACGACTAATTTCCATAGCCTAATCTCTGTAGTTTATTTTAACTACTCCTCATCCTGGGCTTTTTCCCCTTCCTGGCTCTTCTCTGACTTCTCTTTCACTTCTCTAGTGTCTAAATCTTAATTCATTATACCTCCAAATTATCTAGTCCATTGTAGCTACAGATCTTACCAACCAGTGGCCCTCAGTTGCCCTTAGCACACCAAGGATACTTCATACTGAGCTCCTATGCTGTATTAATCCATTCATTTCTGGCAGTTGGGATAACATAGCTATTATCTATAAATAGTTACTGCAAGAGGCAATTAACATTCAAGGAGGTTCATCTGAACTCTTGTGAAAAACAATAATTGCTACTATTGAGTAACTACTATGACCTAGTAGGTATGGAAAGGAGAGTCCTCATCTTGGGAAGAAAACAAGGAGGGATTTAAGACAAATATGCACCTGAAGTCTTAAACAATGCTTTACAGAAGCAAAATTAACCTGAATATTATGGTTGAAAGCTGTTAACTAGAGAGAGGGAATTAGTCTAGTCTAGAGTGCTATTAAACTTTATCAAGAAAGACAAAAAAATTGAGCCTTGTAAAAGTTAGTCTTTGTTTCTTTATGTTTAGAGAAGAAGATGGGCCAAAGGAACAGAGAGAAAGAAGCAATGAATATCAAACAGGCACTGTTAGACTCAGCTTTGGGCAAAGGCTGTGGCTAGAGTTGGTACAGTTCAAATTTTATTCATTTGTATATTATTTTGAACTTGAGGAATTACTATAATTTTATCAACCACCAGACATATCCATTGCAGAAAGAGAGATGCTCAGACCACACTATCCTACGTTATGACCAAGGCAGAGGACAGGAAGATGGTCCACTTCACTCCAAAAAATAAGTCTCTGTTGTGAGATCCTGGGTAATATTAGGGCCTAATATGATTGGTTCCAGCATTTGGTTAGGGGTGGACAGACGTGATTCCCCTACTCCTGGGACAAGTATGTCTATTTGGAACCAAGTACAGGGAATTTAAAAACTTCCTAGAGAGATCAAGGCCAGGCTATCTTTAGTCCAACCAAAAATAAATTAGCAAAGTGAGCCCTATAATGTCAGAATGTCAAAATAATGATATTGCCACATGAAAATTACTATGTAGAATTAAGCTAATGGAAGAGCAGATGCAAAAACTAACACATGAAGGTCTTTTTGGCTTGCAGGTGGCTTGCACACCATCTTCTTTAGTAATTATTTTGGGTTGACCCTCCTGCCTCCTGAACCAAACTACATCTCACTCTCTCCTCACACTTATTTATCTGGATAACAATGGAGAAATCAAGAAAGAGCCAGGAATAATAACAGAAGCCTAATGCATATTAGATAATAATTCTCAAAGATAAGTATTAGAGCCTCATTTGTAGATAAGGAAACTATAGCCCAGAAAGGTTGGGTAGCTTTCCCTGGGTCACACAATGAGTAAGAGCCAAAGTCCCTATTGGAAGCTAGGTCTGAATGAATCCAAAGCCTGTAGTCTAAGCTTAGCTTTGATTATCTCATTTGAGTTCCAGGGCCATCTAACGGAGATTCTTTGTACTGTCTTCCTCAGCATTAAAGGGGAATATATTTAAGGCAAAGTTTCAAGAATCTTTTTTCATCAAAAATATTATTATTTGCTTGTGTTACCAGCATCAATCTCCAGCTAATGCACAATTTCCCACTACTAGGCTAATGTGAACCTGCTGCCAGAAGACACTTTCATTTCACTTTCTTTTTTTTTTTTTTTTTTTTTTTTTGAGACGGAGTCTCGCTGTGCTCCCAGGCTGGAGTGCAGTGGCGTGATCTCGGCTCACTGCAAGCTCCGCCTCCCGGGTTCACGCCATTCTCCCGCCTCAGCCTCCCGAGTAGCTGAGACTACAGGCACCCGCCACCACGCCCGGCTAGTTTTTTGTATTTTTTTAGTAGAGACGGGGTTTCACCATGTTAGCCAGGATAGTCTCGATCTCCTGACCTCGTGATCCACCCGCCTCGGCCTCCCAAAGTGCTGGGATTACAGGCTTGAGCCACCGCGCCCGGCCTCATTTCACTTTCTTAAGGCTCACGTAATGCCGGTGGCTCTGATGGTGATAGCTTGTCTGTTCTGACACTAAGAAAATGTCTTCCAATTCCTTTGTTGCTGCAGATAAGTAAAAAGTACTTAGCACACACAATGTGGAGCACAATGACCCAGAGACAAAAAGCAGCTATTTGATTTCCATCTACATCAGGAGCTGGAAATCTCAGAGACAAGAGCATGTTAAAAAACATTATTTTCTAATCACTTTCTAAGACTCTCATGAAATGGGCTTCACTTGGCGTTTCCAACTTTTTCCTGATTGTTTAAATGACCCATAACTTGAAGATTGCCACATTCTTCCCCAAAAGGTAATCTGGAAATGCAAGGAGACTCAGTAATTGTTGAGTTGCTACACAATTTCAGATCTCAAGGTTTCTGTTTCAGGTCATTAGTGAATGAAAGCAGTCCTATCCTAACCTGTGCAATAGAAGCAGAAAATATTGTATGTTTGCATTGTGTCTTCTCTCTTCAAAACTGTTATTTAAGTAGTATCAAAATACTACGCAGACATTTTCACTCTTATTTCACATATCTTAGACACAGGTTTCTCCTTAGGGCATGCTTTTGAGTTCAAGCTGGATGATATCTAATAAACTACACAAATGTTACTTGAGTAAGATACCAATAGAATCCACAACTATCAAATCAGTCTTACAATGTTACATCACCAGAAAATCTTCATCTAAATAGCCACAGTAACCTTACAAAATCCCTAAGAGAGCAGACAAAGGTGTAGGAAAGGTCCAGATAAATGGACATGTCATCAGACAGGTACAGAATATAAGTGCGGAAGTGTTCACAAATGCAGGAAGAAGGACAGATGAGGAAAGCAGGTTAAAGGGGATGGGGAAATATTTAGATGAAGGAATAAGTGAATGACTTTCAATGAAAAGGAAAATAGTTCTTTATATATTATAGATATGATAAAACAATCACCTTCTACAAATTCATTCCACCTACAGCCTTTCTCCCTTAGCCTATAAACATGCTTTTCCCATCTTAAAGGCAAAAAACTAACAAAACAAAACCACATACCTCAACTGTGAGGTTTCTTCTAGTTAATGTCCTCTGTCTTCTTCGCACTTGTTAAGCTTCTTGAGAAACATTTATCTACATGTATATGTCTACCCCTTTTCCTGCTTGATTTACTGTCTTTCATCCTTAAGGTCAATTCAAACTTCACGGCTTCCATATGACCTTCCTCAGGCTCCCTGCAGAGTGATTTGCCACTGTCATCGATAACACAGAGTACATTTTACATTGCACTAATCAAAATACCTTGGGTTCTAACTTCTTCTTTGTAAGTCTATTGCCTCCTAAACTGTGAACTGTTTGGAAGCTGTGACTATTCATCATTATGTCTATCACACAATGCATAGATGAAGCATTTGAGACTGCTGGAGGACAGAGAGAGATGCAAACAAGCATTAACACAATATACTACAAGAGACAAATGCACTATTCCTACATATTATGTTGGTAATGCTTTTGTAACAGATACAGAGGGGCATGATTAAAAGTGGCCCACTCTTCTCAGGAGGGTCAGGTTTATGCTCCTAGAACTCATATTGAAGGAGAAGAGTTCACCTGTTTTAAAACAAACAAACAAATATGCAAAGGCTTTCAAAGAAAAGAAAAATCAAGAGTGGCAAAATGGAAACATGAGACAATTAGAAGTCTTTTAAGTCATTGTGGTGGCTGAAGCATAGGTTGAGAGAAGAGAGGAGCAGGAACCAGGTCTATAAAAAGATACCAGGACCTACTAGGTTTCTGACAGTCTTGTAGGGCTGACAAGGAGTATGACTTCATCCAAGAGGCAGTGAGAATTACTGAAAGATTAAGCAGGATAAAGACGTGTGCCAGGTTTTGGGTGTTAGGAAGATCATTTTGGCAGCAATGTGGAAAATGAAGTGAAGAAGAGCAGGACTACAGAGAGATGAGTAGAATATTTTTGTCTCATGAGGGTTTGAGCTAAACAGTAGAGCTTGGAATAATAAGATTGATTACAGATACTGAGAAGTTCCTAAAGTCAGTCATCATTCTAAGTCTGTTTATTATTTACCTTAATTATCAGAATAACTCACTGAAGCAGGTGATATTATTGTTTTCATTTTAAACCAGGAAGGTAAGAAACTTGGAGAGCTCTAAGTAAATTGTTAAACCAGAACTCTAACCCAAGAAAGTTAATAAATCCAAAGCCTAAATTAGTTTAAGAATACCAGAGGAAATACTAATAGAAGCCACAGGTCTTAATAACTGATTTTATTAGAGTCAATTTTAACAATTTCTGTTCTATGAGTGTTTTCAGAAGAGAATCTTTCTTGTGAATTTCACAACAAAATATACCAGTTCACTAACTCTACAGTTCACTTACCACCTCTTTAACATCTAGAGAGACAAGATGTAAAATTAGGACTCATTTGTCCACTATATATGCTATAAACACAGCAAAGTAAAAACTAAATGCACAGAACATATGGAATGATGGTTGACCCTGTCTAACCATCTAGAGCCTTTGTATGTCCTTCTCCCTCCTTCCAGGAGCCAGTGCACAAATGCAAGGAGTACTGCTCAAAGAGCCACTGCATTTCCAAAAGATATAATTTAAATGAATTTTAACAAAAACAGTATTTACACAATGCATTATATCCCTATCTCTACTTTTTACATACAGTAGGCACTCCAGAACATTCAGAAAGATTATCTATTTCTTTTCAAATACTAAAAATGTTCAAATATGTGTGTGTGTGTGTGTGTGTGTGTGTGTGTGTATATATATATAGTAGCAAGGAATAAAATGCACATATGGGAAATGCTAATAATAAGAACACATCTTCTAAATATGACTAGTTTAGCACAGAACACCCTTCCACCACAGGGTCTTGTGCTCCATCACCTCGAAACACTGAATCAATGTGTGTTATTCTTGGTGATGCATCTGGGGAAGTCTAGCAATTCCATTTCCAGAAGACATCTCTTTTCTACAATTTATTATTAATTAATTAATTTTTAAATTTATTTTTTACAAAAGGGCATTTGCAAAATATCTACTGTATGTAGGCAACTTCTTTATATCTACAAGGTGTAGATGTCGCAAAAATACATTTTCTTTTTTTTTGTTATTATACTTTAAGTTCTAGGGTACATGTGCACAACATGCAGGTTTGTTACATTTGTATACATGTGCCATGTTGGTGTGCTGCACCCATTAACTCGTCATTTACATTAGGTATATCTCCTAATGCTATCCCTCCCCCATCCCCACTCCCCATAATAGGCCCCGGTGTGTGATGTTCCCCTTCCTGTGTCCAAGTGATCTCATTGTTCAATTCCCATCTATGAGTGAGAACATGCGGTGTTTGTTTTTCTGTTCTTGCGATAGATTGCTGAGAATGATGGTTTCCAGCTGCATCCATGTCCCTACAAAGGACACGAACTCATCCTTTTTTATGGCTGCATATCATTCCATGGTGTATATGTGCCACATTTTCTTAATCCAGTCTGTCACTGGTGGACATTTGGGTCGATTCCAAGTCTTTGCTATTGTGAATAACGCCACAATAAACATACGTGTGTATGTGTCTTTATAGCAGCATGACTTATAATCCTTTGGGTATATACTCAGTAATGGGATGGCTGGGTCAAATGGTATTTCTAGTTCTAGATCCTTGAGGAATCACCACACTGTTTTCCACAATGGTTGAACTAGTTTACAGTCCCACCAACAGTGTAAAAGGGTTCCTATTTCTCCACATCCTCTCCAGCACCTGTTGTTTCCTCACTTTTTAATGATTGTCATTCTAACTGTGAGATGGTATCTCATTGTGCTTTTGATTTGCATTTCTCTGATGGTGAGTGATGATGAGCATTTTTTTCATGTGTCTGTTGGCTGTATGAATGTCTTCTTTTGAGAAGTGTCTGCTCATATCCTTTGCCCACTTTTTGATGGGGCTGTTTCTTTCTTGTAAATTTGTTTGAGTTCTTTGTAGGTTCTGGATATTAGCCCTTTGTCAGATGAGTAGATTGCAAAAATTTTCTCCCATTGAGTAGGTTGCCTATTCACTCTGATGGTAGTTTCTTTTGCTGTGCAGAAGCTCTTTAGTTTAATTAGATCCCATTTGTCAACTTTGGCTTTTGTTGCCGTTGCTTTTGATGTTTTAGACATGAAGTCTTTGCCCATGCCTATGTCCTGAATGATATTACCTAGGTTTTCTTCTAGGGTTTTATGGTTTTAGGTCTAACATTTAAGTATCTAATCCATCTTGAATTAATTTTTGTATAAGGAGTAAGGAAAGGATCCAGTTTCAGCTTTCTACTTATGGCTAGCCAATTTTCCCAGCACCATTTATTAAATAGGGAATCCTTTCCCCATTTCTTGTTTCTCTCAGGTTTGTCAAAGATCAGATGGCTGTAGATGTGTGGGATTATTTCTGAGGGCTGTGTTCTGTTCCATTGGTCTATATCTCTGTTTTGGTACCAGTACCATGCTGTTTTGGTTACTGTAGCCTTGTGGTATAGTTTGAAATCAGGTAGCGTGGTGCCTGCATGGGATTGGGATTTGGCTTTTGGGATTGTCTTTTGGCTTGGGATTGTCTCGGCCATGCAGGGTCTTTTTTGGTTCCATATGAACTTTAAAGCAGTTTTTTCCAATTCTGTGAAGAAAGTCATTGGTAGCTTAATGGGGATGGCATTGAATCTATAAATTACCTTGGCAGTATGGCCATTTTCACGACATTGATTCTTCCTATCCGTGAGCATGGTATGTTCTTCCATTTGTTTGTGTCCTCTTTTATTTCACTGAGCAGTGATTTGTAGAAAAATACATTTTCTTTTCAAAAGGCTGGAGAGGAAGTTGAAAGTTACTTTTGCATAGTATGTACACAGGTCAGAAAGTCTTTCCAAAGGCTGGTGGGCACTTGCTGAGGGCCGTATGTGGTACTTTGCCATTTCTTGCAATGTCAAGGTCCAGTGGAACCAAAACACTGGGTATTGACCCAGTGATCTTCAGGGCTCCATCCACCCTCAGGTCCTGGTGAGGTCTTTGTCCCTCGAAGTGGTATCTTGGCCAGGTGGAACACAGCAGTGGCCAGCACCTCACACCTTCACAGGCATTTTCAAGGCCGCCATTCATCTCTCCTGCCATGCCGCCATTCATCTCTCCTGCCATGCCGCGGCCGGGAGTATTCAGTATTCCGGTGGGAGATGGAGCCAGTGCTTCCTGGGCTGTTGGAAGCCGCCGTGGCCACCATCAGGTCACCAGGAGGGGTCGCTGCTGCCTGGGATTCCGGCTGCTGCCGCCTGGGTAAGTCCTGGGGAAATCGGCCCACTCTGCTTCTCACTGCTCTCCCAGCAGGAATTAGACCTAGGTGGGTTGGTTTTTTGTCATTTTCTTTCTTTTTTGGGGGGGGGAGGGGTGGGGACGGAGTCTTCGCTCTGTGGTCCAGGCTGGAGTGCAGTGGTGCGATCTCGGCTCACTGCAATCTCTGCCTCCCAGGTTCAAGCGATTCTCCCGCTTCAGCCTCCTGAGTAGCTAGGATTACAGGCTCCCGCCACAACCCCTGCCTAATTTTTGTAATTTTAATAGAGACGAGGTTTCACCATGTTGGCCAGGCTGGTCTCGACCTGTGGTGATCTGCCCACCTCAGCCTCCCAAAGTGCTGGGGTTACAGGCGTGAACCACTGCGCCAGGTCCAGGCCTAGGTATTTTCAAATCACTGACTGAATGGTTCTGGCAATGGCGCTATGCGTAGGAATGCTGATGCTGCTCTATTAGGTGAGCAGGGGTAGCAGACTAGAAGAACTGGCTTCCAACTCCTCCACATAGAAGGGAACAGAGGGATTCTGTGGCGTCCATCAGCGGATGCATCATAATCATTGATTTCAAGCAGACTTGAGTTTCATTCTCTACATCCCCTGATTCTAGGTGTGGAACCTGGAAAAGTTGCTTAACCTTTGTTTCATTGAGTTTCTCACATTCAGTGACTATAGTAAGAACGGTTCAAAGAAAAACTGAGGCACATTACCATTTCTAAGAGTATATTTGAGCAGAGTGACGCACAAACTGAGCTACTCCAAACTGGAATGGGTCAGGGCTCCACCGAGGGTACCAGGAGAAGTTTTTATAGGATGAATGGGAAGCAAGACAAAGAAGACACTGGATTGGTTACAGTGGAGCAGTAGCTTTATTTGGATCATTCCAGTGGAAAGTCCCTAGTTAGAGGTTCATTGGTGGTTTCTGATTGGTTAAGACCCTTTGCACTGAGTTGGGTTTCTGTTTGCTTAGGTAGGAACCCAAGGTATTTGAGCCACCTCAGTCTAATAGCCTCCCAATTAACTATTTTAACAGAAATATGAATGTGCATGTAAAACTAAATAGCTCATTACTTCTAACACACAGGGAATACTCAAAAATCTTAAATATTATTGACTCTTTTTAAAAAAATTGGGAGGGGTACAGGAGAGAGAAAAAGAAAAAAAAAAAAGTCCTGTTAAAGAATGTTGCTATTCTTCTAACCAAATGCATTATAATTCAGATTTCTTATGTTGGGATGCAAATCCTCTAATTCTTCAGCCTGTTAGCAGAAATCATTTAGGTAACATAATTGTGGTCTTGTATTGACTTTCGAGTGCCAGCAACTACACATCTACATAAAGAAATTCACTTACTTTAAAACTTTCCATTTCCAGAGAAAGATCAAATTCACAAAGTCAACAGGATTTAAGACTCTAGCGTCCAATGATTCTTACTGCATCCAAGTTATTAAACTCATTATGAAAGCCTTGATCCCCTTGTAATACTATCAGTGAAGTTCAAATTTCTATCCTGCAGCCAAGTTCTTCATGCTGAGAGGCTGAAGTTGATTGAAGTCAGTAAGAGTTGGGTATGAGTAAATGATGGCAGCTTTGCTCTTAGAAAACGTTCCTTCTATTTTCTCTCCACCCAAGAAATTATTTCTCCCCTTTCATCTTAAGACGCAGGCACTGAATACTGATGTCCCTTGTCTTCAACCAATCTCAGTGATGAATTTTTGGAAAACTTATTTGGATTTCAAACACATGCATGCTCCATTTTCTGCAGGGTTAAATAATCTGCCAGTTTCCTTTCCTCAGAGAGAATGTGCTAATGAATTACTTCAGATATCTACCATTTGCTTTACTGTGTTGTGACTTGTCTCATTTTGCTACTCCACCTCCTTTTTATGAAGTATGCTTTTTGAAGTTTTACAGAATAGTAAAGGATTCAAATTGAATACCACTGAAGAAAGCAGAGAACAACAAAATGGAGATGTTACCAACTCCTAATATATAAATTTAGTTTTAGGTCTTTGTCTGACATCATCTTTCAAGATTTAGAGAAAAGCACGGATACTTTTCTTAGGATTGTGTCAAAGACAATAATAACAGGTAATTTTCTCCTCATAGGAATGAAAAATTTAAGAAATGTTCTGTATTGCTACAGAAGAAATACAATTGAATGAGACCATACTATTCAAAATAGCCAAAACATAAGAAGCCATGGATAAATTAGTCTGTATTCGTTCCCCATCAGTAGATAGTAGACATGTGGCTTGTTTGAGAAGGGATAACGAAGGAGCCAAGAAAGAGGGTAGGCACACATTTTTAGCTGCATTTGTGAGACCCACAGAATTCTGTAAACACTCAAACTGAAATCACAATATGAAATGTATACCTTGAATGAAGAGTAAATTGTATGAATATTTTCTTTAGTAATAAGCGGTCTATTCTGCTTTTTAAATTTTTTAATCCTATAGGAAATAGGATTAAAATGTTTTATGTACAGATCAGCTCTGGCTTCTGTCATCCCATACATCCCAACCACAGAAAACACATCTTTCTTTATTGATGAAAAATAATATACCACTGTCTCGGAGAAAACAAATTTCTACTGATGTTAAATAATGACCTACACTACCATATCTCTGTCGAAGCATTGCTGAAGTAGCAATTTGAATAATCATGCCTTATAATCAAAATATATATGTAGCTTAAGACAGAAATCATTAATTATATTTCTGTTCCATGTCTTATCATTCCCCTAATGTTCAGCTTACATTTCATCTCTTCCATGAAACATTCTAAAATTTTCATAACATTGAATGTGAATTTTTTTTCATGTAAAGGCCATATTAATTGATAATGCCTTTTTTAAAATTATTGTTTATCCATTCCTCAACTGATGAACATATTGGTTGTGTTCACTCTTTGGTTCTTTTGCATAATGCTACTATAACTATTTGTGTGCAAGTTGTTATATAAATATATGTTTTTAATTCTCTTGGGTATGCCAGACATTGTAAGTTTTATATTTTTGAGTAGTGGATATATATATGTGTGTGCATGCCTTTAAACATTTGTCGGGGGGCTTTATTCTGGGTGTAGTCAAATTACTTGGAACTAGTATTATTCTTTCTCAACTAGTTTGTACGCCTTGTTAGAATGAGTCTACAATAGTTTTAGTCTAGGGATAATTTGGCTAACTACTGAGGGCAATATCACCCTGAAGGCCCTTCTAGATGTCTCATACATTTAAGATTTTTCAAATCTGGCTGGTGGGAACATAAATTATTCCCACCTCTGCAGGGAATGTTCTGCCTCCTCCTTTCATTCTTTCTTTTCTCAGCCTCAGAATTTTCCTCACATACATACACAGATCAGTACACAGACAAAGATTCAAGGACACTCCTCTGTCCACAATGTTTTCTACAGTTCCTGGCCAAATTAAGTGCCTTATACATTCTTTTTTGAACTCATTTTGAATTTTTTATGTGATTAGCCAAATATCTTGTCCACCAAAAAAAAAAAAAAAATTCCCCAAGTGCCGGAATCATTGACTGTTGTTAAGATAAAAATACTTTTTTTTTTTTTTTTTTTTTTTTTTNTGCAATCTCGGCTCACTGCAAGCTCTGCCTCCCGGGTTCACGCCATTCTCCTGCCTCAGCCTCCCGAGTAGCTGGGACTACAGGTGCCCGCCACTGTGCCCTGCTAATTTTTTGTATTTTTGGTAGAGATGGGATTTCACCATGTTAGCCAGGATGGTCTCGATTTCCTGACCTTGTGATCCGCCTGCGTCGGCCTCCCAAAGTGCTGGGATTACAGGCGTGAGCCACCGAGCCCTGCAATAAAAATACTTTTAATTGAGTTTTCCCCTACAACGAATATAATCCTGTATCAAACATTGATTGTTAAAAATGTTGCCTAGAATATACACCAAAACAAATGTCTATATTATTCCTAGAACTCTGGTCTGAATTTAAAATGTCTTTTTTCTAGCTGGGCATGGTGGCTCAGGCCTGTAATCCCAGCACATTGGGAAGCTGAGGCAGGAGGATTACCTGAGGTCAGGAGTTTGAGACCACTCTGGCCAATGTGATGAAACCCCATTTCTACTAAAATTACAAAAATTAGCTGAGTGTGTTAGTGGGTGCCTGTAATCCCAGCTACTCTGGAGGCTGAAGCAGGAGAATCACTTGAACCTGGGAGTTGGAAGTTGCAGTGAGCCCAGATCGCACCACTGCACTCCAAGCTGGGCGACAGAGTGAGACTCTGTCTCATAAATAAATAAATAAAATAAAATAATAAAATAAAATGTTTTTTTCTTCTGCTAAGTAGCGCTGGAGAAGTTAGAAAGAAATCTTAGGTCCCTTTTGCCTCTCTTGATTACAAACAAAAATAGCTCAAGCCCTTTCCCTTCCTTTCCCTATCTCTGCATACACCCTCAAATGTATAAAAACTTCTTTATCAACCCAAGGTTCCAGAATACTCTTGCCCATTCAAGAGGGACTCTCTTCCTTTACAGAAATCTATGAGAATTTAAACTGTCCATATCCTCTAGATAAATAATCCCTACACTCTTCCTAGCAAAGATCTAGTCTTACTGCCTCCTGTATTATTGCCAATGCTATGATTTCAAGGAGGATGAGGATTTTTCATTTATTTGACAGAGTTTTCTCCTGTGTGTCTCTTCCATTGGCATGGCTCTCATGATACCACAGCTTCCTGTTCTGTTTCCTAACTAATCAACTATTTTTTTTCAGCTCATTATTTGTTACCTGAACTTTAAATGTTAGCGATCTTGTGGCTCAGTCCTAAATCATTTTTTTGTCACTCTACCTTGTACCCAAGGTAATCTTAACTATGTACCCATTCTCATGGATATCAAGTTCCCTGATAACATTCATGATTGTTTAATTCCAGATTAACATGTCCAGACTATTTCTCTTTTCTGAGCTCCAGGGTATATCTGGCAATGCAATATGACTTCTTCTTGGGCATTGTATATCTCTAAAAAGTACAAAATAAAAATCTTTCTCAAAACAAGTTCTCCACAAATGTTCCTCAAATTAGAATGACACTACTCTATATTCAGAAATCGAGGAGTTATCCTTGATACGTATCTCTATTTACTCTCCCCATCCAACAAATCAAATCTTATTCAGTCAACCTTCTATTTACCTCTCACATCCTTACATTTTTATCCACATCACCACCAGGACTCTAGTTCTAGCTGCCACCCTCTCATGATGTGACTGCTTTAACAATCTCAAAACAGCTTTTTCTGTGTCTACTTTTTTATCCCTCCAAATCATTCCCTATGCTGCAGCCAAACAGGGTATCTTTTAGAATTTATATCTGTTTATATAATTCTCATTATTATTAGCTCCTCATTCTAATATAGGGTTTGAAACATTTAAGTTTATTCATTATTTGTGACCTGGTTGTTGCAGATTTTATCACTTTTACATTGTGTCATTTTTTTCGCTTACTCACTATGTTCTAGCCAAATGGCCTTCCTTAAAGTGACTATTTTCCATTTCAGTTGCTCAAAAGTTCTAAAGTTTGGAGTCCTAGAACCATTTCCTAGAAAGGACTCCGGGTTAAACAAGTAGGGCTCCAACCCACCAGCCCTCCACACCAAACCTGAAAAGCTTATTACCCTTGTTGCGGAGACCAGCCCTGTAATAACAAAAGCATAAACTCTGTCTCTCCCTTCCACTGGAGCCTCCTTTGGTGGGGGTAGGGAAAATGAAAAAGACAGGGTTTGTAATTTTTTTCTTATACACGAGAAACAAATATTTTCTGGGGAAAAAAAATGCATTAGGGAACAAAAACATCACTAAAAAGCAATCACAGTACATTTTTACAGAAAATTTTTAGAAAATTTATAGAAAATTTATAGAAAAATTTTTATTAAAAAATGTTTAAACAATTTGCAAATTTATCAACATCAACAGTAGGATTTACTGAATGTCTCTTTTCCGCAGGAATTATAGTTATTGTTTCTTGAATGTTTTCTCCCAAACCATGGTAGATTAATTGCATTAATCGCTCCATTTCTTTATCTCTATATATATTCAAATCCTTTTACATGACTTTTTAGTTCCTCTCAGTAAAGAAGTTGTGCCTGTTTTCTAAACTTTTAAATCTTGATTTCCATGTAATTTGCCAATAGAATGTGGCAGTGTGCCATTTCCAAGCCTAGGCCTCGAGAGGGCTTGTGTGTTTCCGCTTGCTGTCTTGTACCTTTGCCATTGTCATTGACATGAGAATACATCTTCTGGAAAATGAGAAACAAATAGAGCATAACCAAGGGGCGCCACTCCCTCCAGCCAGGGCTATTCTGGGTCAGCTGACCCCACCAGAGATTGCAAATGCAAAAATGATCCCAGACAAGATCAGCTGAGCCCTTGTCTTATGATTTGTAAACTATGGTAATAAATGATAGTTGTTTTTAGTCACTGAATTTTGCAGTTGTTATGCAGCAATAACTAGCTGATACAACACTAGATGCCATGTTCAGAATTTTGTATGTATTATGTCAAATATAATAGCCATATGAGGTAGTTTCCTTTGCCATTCTACAGTTGAAGAAACAAGCTCAAGACAAGTAACTGTATAAAATACACAGTAAAGTAAAATATTTAAGCTGAACCTGTAATCGCTTATTCCAATAGCCTTCTCTTCCCATACCACTGTGTAAAAAGGTACTGTTCTGAAACCAAATTTCTAACTGTCTTCGTACTTCTACTAATTTTGGTATCCTTGCTCTAGTCCCATTTTCACCATTGTTACTTGAGGTACCCTCGCCATCATCATCACTGGCTCTGTGCAGGAAGAAATATGTCATTTTCTGATGATCCACAGATAGCATCTGCATTCAAAGTCTATCTCTTCAATCATTTCACTAAAGTGTACTGCTGTATGGAGTAAAGACATTCCATTGAAATGTTAATCTCTATTCAGGTACTCAACACCTAGTTCTTTTTATTTTGGGATCATTAAGCGACCCAGCTTTTGTCCTGAAAGGACTTGCCTAGGCACAGTTACTACAGTTACATTCATTTATAAGTATTTTCTACTCCATAGGAAGTTAAAAGAAGTTCAGGCAAAAAAGCCCTTTCACTTGCTTTCTCTGCTTGTTTCTCTGTGTCCTTGTCTCTGTTTTTCTGCACCTTCTTACCTGACAGGTGTTCAAATATTTTATTTACCATATATTTTTATATTAAATTTCCAAACAAGTATTATTTTCATTATTTGAATTCATTTAGCTTATTTTGCTTTGTACTTTTAGAATTAGAATCTCTCTTACTTAATGTGGATATTTGAACAAGAAATCACCAGTAGCCATGTTCCTAATTGGTGAAGAAAAATCAAGTTCTCTTACTCTTATACTTACTAAAAGACACATCTTCTAAGGCAAAGTAGGGGCTTTAATAAATCACTATCTGTGGCCCCTGCCATGGTGTCTCTTCCACAACAGGGTCATAGTTCACCACATGGATGCTCCTGCGATATTCAAAGTTCAAAGTCTGAGATACAGTATATCATTATTTCTGAAGTATCAGAGGTTTGTCTCCATTTAATGATGACAGATTCTAAAAGTCTGATTTTTCAACTATTATAAAATATTAATACATACATTTGTCGGTGGTTCATATTGTACATCAACTCATTAATGACTTCTGTATATAATAAATCATTTGGGCAGTCATAAATGTTATACACACTCCCGTAATATTCTGGTACCTCTTTAACCTAAAATTTCCAGATGCTGCATATTTTGTACACATTTCATCACAATTTGCTGATAGTCATTTAGTCATTCAATGAGTATTTATTTAGTAAGAGCTACATGCTCATTACTATGCTGGGCAACAGAAGGAGCTAAAGTGAGAATAACAAAGAGGATTAGATGGAAAAAAGCAGCACTAAAATTAGAACATTGTTTTAATAAATTATGTTGCAAAATACCATGTTGGGGAACTATTGCCAGAGACAGCTCTTTTCCATTATAACTGAGAACAGTTATTCTTTCTACTCATTCATTCATGCATTTGTACACACATGCATACATGTGTACACACATTGGTTAAATCAATAGTTACTGAGCACCTTCTGTGTTTAAGGCTTCTTGTTATTTTAAAACTCACAAAAACTAAATAAATAAAATCCTATTTTTTTTAACTTTTAGATTCAGGGATGCATGTACAGGTGTGCTACATAGGTAAACTGTATCATGGGGCTTAGTATAGACATTGTTTCATCATCCAGGTAATAAGCATAGTACTCAATAGGTAATTTTTCAATCTTCACCCTCCTCCCACCCTCAATCAGAACTCCGTGTCTGTTATTCTCTTTTGTGCGTCCATGTGTACTCAGTGCCTAACTCTCATTTATAAGTAAGAACATGTGGTACTTGGTTTTCTATTCCTACATTAGTTTACTTAGAACAATGGCCTCCAACTGCATCCATGTTGCTGCAAAGAATATTGATTCATTTTTTTTCTATGGCTGTGTCACATTCCATAGTATGTGTATGCCAAATTTTCTTTATCCAGTCTACCATTGATGGGCATTTAGGTTAATTCCATGGCTTTGTGAATAGTGCTGTTATGAACACACATATATATGTCTTTGAGAATATACCCAACAATGGTATTGCTGGGTCAAATGATATTTCTGTTTTAAGTTATTTAAGAAATCTTGAAACAGCTTTCCACAATAGTTGAGCTAATTTAGATTTTCACCAGCAGAGTATAAGCATTCCCTTTTCTATATAACCTCACCAGCATCTGTTATTTTTTGACTTTTTGATAATAGCTTTTCTGAATGGTATGAGATTATATCTCATTGTGGTTTTGATTTGCATTTCTCTAATGATTAGTGATGTTGAGCATTTTTTCATATGCTTGTTGGCTGCATGGATGTCGTCTTTTGAAAACTGTCTGTTCACGTTCTTCACCTACATTTTAATGGTGTTGTCTTTTACTTGTTAATTTGTTTAACTTCCTTAGAGATTCTGGATAGTAGACCTTTGTCATGTGTATATTTTGCAAATATTTTCTCTCATTCTGTAGGTTGTCTATTTACTGTGTTGATAGTTTCTTTTGCTGTATACAAGCTCTTTAGTTTAATTAGATCCCATTTGTCAATTTTTGTTTTTGTTGCAATGCTTTTAGAGTCATTGCCATGAAATCTTTGACAAGGCCTATTTCCAGAATGGTATTTCCTAAGTTATCTTCCAGGGTTTTTATAGTTTTAAGTCTCACATTTAAGCCTTTAATCATTCTTGAGTTGATTTTTCTATGTGGTTTAAGAAAGGGATCCAGTTTCAATTTTCTGCATATGACTAGTCAGTTATTTCAGCATCATTTATTGGATAGAAAGTCCTTTCCCCATTGCTTGTTTTTGTCAGCTTTGTTGAGGATCAGATGGTTGTAGGTGTGGGTCTTTATTTCTGGGCTCTTTATTCATTTTCATTGGTCTACGTGTCTGTTTTTATACCAGTACCATGCTGTTTTGGTTACTGTAGCCTTGTAGTATAGTTTGAAGCTGGGTAATGTGATGTCTCCTGCTTGGTTCTTTTTGCTTAGGATTGTCTTGGATGTTTGAGCTCTTTTTTGGTTCCATATAAATTTACATTTCTTTTCTAATTCTGTGAAAATTGTCATTGGTAGTTTAATAGAAATAGCATTGAATCTGTAATTGCTTTGGACAGAAAATTTATTTTATTCATTGCAGTGTTAGTGAAACCTGAGCTTAGAGAGATCAAGTACTTTGTTCAGAGACACAAACCAAGATGTGTTTAATATTTAATCCCCTATTGTCTCTACTAGATCATTTGTCTAGTCTTTCCAATAAAATGTAAAGACTATACTTACCTAACTGTATTTCTGTGGGTATATAAGAATAAATGCATACATTAAACATACGTTTTTGACTCTATATCCATTAATTTTTAGATATGACTTACATACAACAAATGCGTAAATTTCAAGTGTGTAATTTCATGAATTTTGACAAATATACACATACAAAATATATATTTAAAATACATATATAATATTAATGTTATAAGTGATAAAGTAATGATATTGCAACTGATATAACATATATATATATAATCTTTGTACATCACCACAAACTATGAAACATTCCCATCACTGTTTTTTGTGTTCCTTTTCAGACAGTCTTCCCCCAACCCAAAGCATCTTCTCTCATCATAGTTTTGCTAGTGTTTGAATGTTGCATAAATTGACTCATGAGGAATAAACTCTTTTTCTTTTTTTTTAATTTTATTTTGAGTTCCGGGGTACATGTGAAAGATGTGCAGGTTTGTTACATAGGTAAATGTATGCCATGGTGATTTACTGCACCTATCTACTTATCACCTAGGTATTAAGCCTAGCATGCATTAGCTATTTTTCTTGATGCTATCACTCCCCTTGCCATCCACCAACAGGCCCAAGTGTGTGTTGTTCCCCTCCCCGTGTCTATGTGTTCACATCGTTCAACTCACCCTTATAAGTGAGAACATTCTGTGTTTAATTTTCTGTTCTTGTGTTAGTTTGCTAAAGATAATGGCTTCCAGTTCCATCTATACCCCTGCAAAGGACATGACCTAGTTCCTTTTTATGGTTGTATAGTATTCCATGGTGTATATGTACCACATTTTCTTTATCCAGTCTATCACTGATGGGCATTTGGGTTGATTCCAAGTCTTTGCTATTGTGAATAGTGCTGCAGTGAACATACACATGCATATATCTTTGTAATAGAATAATTTATATTCCTTTGGGTATATATCCAGTAATAAGATTGCTGGGTCATATGATATTTCTGGTACTAGGTCTCTGAAGAATCATTACACTATCTTTCACAATGGTTGAACTAATTTACATTCCCACCAACAGTATAAAAGCATTTCCATTTCTCCACAGCTTCAGCCAGCATCTGTTGTTTCTTGACTTTTTAATAATTGCCATTCTGACTAGCGTGAGAGGGTATATTACTGTGGTTTTTATTTGTATTTCTCTAATGATGGGCGATGTTGGGCTTTTTTTCATATGTTTGCTGACTGCACAAATGTCTTCTTTAGAGAAGTGTATGTTCATGTCCTTTGCTCACTTTTTAATGGTTTTTTTTTTTTCTTGAAAAGATTCTGGATATTGGACTTTTGTCAGATGGATAGATTGCAAAAAATTTCTCACATTTTGTAGGTTGTCTGTTCACTCTGATGATAGTTTCTTTTGCTGTACAGAACTTCTTTAGTTTAATTAGATCCCATTGCTTTTGACATTTTCATTATGAAATCTTTGCCAATGTCTGTGTCCAATAGTATTGCCTAGATTTTCTTCTAGGGTTCTTTGTTTGTTTGTTTTCGTTTTTGAGATAAAGTCTCGCTCTGTCACCCAGGCTGGAGTGCAGTTGCATGATCTTGGCTCACTGCAAGCTCTGCCTTCCAGGTTCACGCCATTCTCCTGCCTCAGCTTCCCAAGTAGCTGGGACTACAGGTGCCTGCCATCACACTTGGTTAATTTTTTGTATCTTTAGTAGAGAAGGGGTTTCACTATGTTAGCCAGGATGGTCTCAATCTTCTGACCTCGTGATCCACCCACCTTGGCTTCCCAAAGTGCTGAGATTACAGGCGTGAGCCACTGCGCCCAGCCAGCCTGAAGGTTTTTTTTTGTTATTGTTGTCTCTTTGTCAAGTTTTGGCATCAGGATGATGCTGGCCTCATACAATGAGTTAGGGAGCCATTCCTCCTTTTCAATTGTTTGGAATAATTTCAGAAGAAATGGCTCCATCTTTGTACCTCTGGTAGAATTCAGCTCTAAATACCCCTGCTCCTAAGCTTTTTTAATTGGTAGGCTATTTATTACTGTCTCAATTCCAGAGTCTATTCAGGGATTTAACTTCTTCGTGGTTCAGTCTTAGGAGGGTGTATGTTTCCAGGAATTTATCAATTTCTTCTAGATTTTCTAGTGTATTTGCATAGAGGTGCCTATAGTATTTTCTTGTAGTTGTTTATATGTCTGTGGAGACAGTGGTGATATTCTCTTTATCATTTTTTATTGTGTCTATTTGATTCTTCTCTCTTTTCTTCTTTATTAATCTAGCTAGGGCTCTATCTATTTTATTAATGTTTTCCAAAAAAACCACCGTCTGGATTCGTTGATTTTTTGAAGGATTGTTCATGTCTCTCTCTCTCCTTCAGTTCTGCTGTAATCTTGGTTATTTATTGTCTTCTGCTAGTTTTGAGTTTTGTTTGCTCTTGGTTCTCTAGTTCTTTTAGTTGGATATCAATTTGAGATATTCCTATCTTTTTGATGTGGGCATTTAGTGTTATAAATTTCCCTCTTAACACCGCTTTAGCTGTGTCCCAGAGATTCTGGTATGTTGTCTCTTGGTTCTCATTAGTTTCAAAGAACTTTTTGATTTCTGCCTTAATTTCATTATTTACCCAGGAATTATTCAGGAGCAAGTTGTTCAATTTCTATATAGTTGTGTGGTTTTGAGTGAGTTTCTTAATCTTGAGTTCTAATTTTATTGCACTGTGGTCTGAGAGACTGTTATGATTTCAAATCTTTTGTATTTGCTGAGGAATGTTTTACTTCCAATTACGTGACCAATTTTTGAGTAAGTGTCATGTGTTGCTGAGAAGAATGCATATTCTGTTGGTTTTGGGTGCAGAGTTCTGTAGATACGAGGTCCACTTGATCCAGAGCTGAGTTTAAGTCCTGAATATCTTTGTTAATTTTCTGTCTTGATGATCTGTCTGATATTGACAGTGGAATGTTAATTTTTCCCGCTATTATTGTGTGGGAGCCTAGTCTCTTTGCAGATCTCTAAGGACTTGTTTTATGAATCTAGGTGCTCATGTATTGGGTGCATATATATTTAGAATAGTTAGCTCTTCTTGTTGAATCAAACCCTTTACCATTATGGAATGATCTTCTTTGTCTTTTTTGATCTTTGTTGATTTAAAATCTGTTTTGTCAGAAACTAGGATAGCAACCCCTGCCTTTTTCTGTTTCCTATTTGCTTGGTAAATTTTCCTCCGTTCCTTTATTTTGAGTCTATGTGTGTCTTTGCATGTGAGATGAGTCTCTTGAATACAGCACACTGATGGTTCTTGACTCTTTATCCAGCTTGCAATTCTTTTAATGTGGTTGCTTCACAGTGTCATCACTGTGTACTTCAGTATGTTTTTGTCATAGTGTCATCATTGTGTACTTCAGTGTGTTTTTGTTGTAGTGCCTGGTAATGGTTTTTCTCTTTCCATATTTAGTGCTTCCTTCAGGAGCTCTTGTAAGGCAGGCCTGGTGGTGACAAATTCCCTCATCATTTGCTTGTCTGAAAAGGATTTTATTTCTCCTTCTTCTGTGAAGCTTAGTTTGGCCAGATATAAAATTCTGGGTTGCAAATTTTTTTCTTTAAAAATGTTGAATATTGGCCCCCAATCTCTTCTGGCTTGTAGGGTTTCTGTTGAGAGGTCTGCTGTTATTCTGATGGGCTTTCCTTTTTAGGTGACCTAGCCTTTCTCTCTGGCTGACTTTAACATTTTCTCCTGCATTTCAACCTTAAAGAATTTGATGATTATGTGTCTTGGGGTTGGTCTTCTCATGGAGTATCTTACTGGGGTTCTCTGGATTTCCTGAATTTGAATGTTGGCCTGTTTTGATAGGTTGGGGAAGTTTTTCATGGATGATATCCTGAAGTATATTTTCCAACTTGATTCATTCTCTCCATCTCTTTCAGTACCCCAATCAGTCATAGGTTTGGTCTTTTTACATAGTCCCATAGTCCTCAGAGGTGTTTTTCATTCATTTTTATTCTTTTTTTTTTTATTCTTGTCTGCTTGTCTTATTTCAACAAGATGGTCTTCAAGTTCTGAGATTCTTTCCTCCACTTGGTCTATTTGGCTATTGATACTTGTGGTTGCATTATGAACCACAAGTATCCTGTCCTCCTGTTGTGTTTTTCAGCTCCATCAGATCATTTATATTCCTCTCTAAATTTGTTATTAAAAGCTCCTGTAATGTTTTATCATGACTCTTTGCTTCTTCGCATCTGGCTAGAACATACTCCTTTAGCTCAGAGAAGTTTGTTATTACTCACCTTCTGAAGCCTACTTCTGTCAGTTAATCCATCTCAGCCTTTGCCCAGTTATCTGTCCTTGCTGGAGAGGTGTTGCAATTATTTGGAGGAGAAGAGGCACTCTGGCTTTTTGAGTTTTCGGTGTTTTTCTGTTGATTCTTTCTCATCTTCCTGAGCTTATCTACATTTGGTCTTTGAGGCTGCCGACCTTTGGATAGGGTTTTTGCAGGGTCTTTTTTGTTGATGTTGTGGTTGTTGCTGCTTTCTGTTTGTTTTTCTTATAAAAGTCAGGCCCCTCTTCCATAGGGCTGCTATGGTTTGCTGGGGATTCACCCCGACTCTATCACCTGGATCCCTTCTGCACTTCGAAGTGTTACCAGCAGAGGCTGCAGAACAGCAAAGATGATTGCCCGCTCCTTCCTCTGGGAGCTTCATGCCAGACGGGCACTTACCAGATGCCAGGGGTTAACACTCCTGTATAAGGTGTCTGTCAACCCCTGTTGAGGGGTCTCACCCAGTCAGAAGGCACAGGATCAGGTACCGACTTAACAAAGCAAACTGGTTGCCCCTTGGCTGAACAAGTGCACTGTACTGCTGGGACTCCCTCTGTTTAAACTGCCCAGATACTTCAGAGCTGGCAGGCAGGAAAGATTAAGTTCATTGAACCAGGGAGACCATGGCTGCCCCCCTACCAAAGGGCTTCATCCCAGGGAGATCAGAGTTCTATCCACAAACCCCTGGCAGGAGTTGCTGAAATTCCCACAGGGAGGCCCTGCCCAGTGAGGAGGAATGGATCTGAGTCCCAACTAAATAACCAGTCTGTTCACAATCTGCCACAGTCACTGTGCTGTACTTAGGGAATTCTTCCTGGTCCAAGCTGCCCAGTTTCCACTGGCAGGGGAAAATGGCAGACTGAAGTCACAGTGCTAGCAGGTGCCACTCCCTACAGGAACTGGGTCATCTTAGGCAGTCTCCTGCCTGCTACTGTTGGTTGTAACCTGAGCAGCCACTGAGCATCTGCACAGCTTTGTCCTTGGGACCCAAGGCCCTGGTGGTGTGGGCTCACGAGAGGATCCCCTGACCTGCAGGTTGCACAGATCTGTTGGAAAAGTGTGGTTTCTTGGGTAGGGAACAATCAGTCACCTCCCTTGCTGAGGGTAGGAGCTCCCCTTGCTCCTTGCAGATCCCAGGTGGGCTGTCACTCCACCCTTCTTTTCCTTCCTCTCTGTGTGTTGCACCAACCACCTAGTCAGCCCCAGTGAGAGAACCTGAATACATCAGCGGAAGGTGCATCACAGTTTGCTTTGTCAATCATCTGTTGGATTTTGGTTACTTGTATTTTGTGCCATTATAGATAAGGCCAGAATAAACATTTTTATACATTATTTTGTGATATATATTTTTATTTCCTTTGGGTAAAAATGTAAAAGTAAAGTTGCTGGGTCATAGGTAAGTATATTTTTAACATTATAAGAAAGTGCCAAACAAGTTTTTCAAAGCTATTTTTACTTTTTTCTTTCAAAAGCAATGAATGAATATCTTGATTGTTCACCACCCTTCCAAATTTTGTTATTTTTATTACTTTTCATTTTAGCTTCTCTACTTGATACTAAGTGGTATCTAATTACAGTTTTTTATTATTATTATTATTATTATACTTTAAGTTCTAGGGTACATGTGCACAACGTGCAGGTTTGTTACATATGTATACTTGTGCCATGTTGGTGTGTTGCACCCATCAACTCGTCAGCACCCATCAACTCGTCATTTACATCAGGTATAACTCCCAATGCAATTCTTCCCCCCTCCCCCCTCCCCATGATAGGCCCCGGTGTGTGATGTTCCCCTTCCCGAGTCCAAGTGATCTCATTGTTCAGTTCCCACCTATGAGTGAGAACATGTGGTGTTTGGTTTTCTGTTCTTGCCATAGTTTGCTGAGAATGATGGCTTCCAGCTGCATCCATGTCCATCAGTGACAGACTGGACTAAGAAAATGTGGCACATATATACCATGGAATACTATGCAGCCATGAAAAAGGATGAGTTTGTGTCCTTTATAGGGACATGGATGTAATTACAGTTTTATTTGCATTTCTCTGATCACTAAAGATAAAAATTCGGTTGTTTTAATTTTTATTATTTAGTAAGAAGTTTTTTAAAAATTGATTCTGAATATGAATGGTTGGTAGGATTTACATACTAAAAATATATTCTCCCAGTTTGTGGCATGCATTAGCATTTTTTGTTGTGTTAAAATATACATTAAAAAATTTACAATCTTAACTATTTATATGTACATACATGTATGTACACACTGTGTGGTGAATAACAGTTTTATACTATTTTATGTATTTGTGTTTTAAGTTATATAGAAAACAGAAAGAGAAGTTACAAACCAAAATAAAATAATGTTGGCTTTTATATTTCCCATGAGCTTAACTTTACTGAAGATCTGTGTTTCTTCATTCAGCTTTAAATACGTCAACCCATTGCCTTCTGGTCTCCCTGTTTTCTGATGAGAAATTGGCTGTTAATCTTCATTGAGAATCTTTTGTATGTGATAAACCACTTCTCGTTTTCCATGTTCACAATTTACTCTGTATTTAGCATTCAACAGTTTGATTATAATATGTTTTGGTGTGAATCTCTTTGAGGTAACCCTCTTTGGAGGTACTTGAAATTCTTGGATTTTTATATCCTTTTCATCAAATTTGGGAAATTTTAAATATTCTTTCCTCTTCTTTCTATCTTCGTCATCTGTGATTCTCATAATACATATGTTAGTCTGTTTGATGGCATTCCGCAAGTACATTATGCTTTGGTTATCTTTCTCCATTCTTTCTTTATTTCTGTTCCTTAGAGCAAGTAATCTAAATTTTCTTATACACAGTTTGCTGATTCTATTTTCTGTTTGCTCAAATCTTTTGAGCCCCTCTAGGGAAATTTTCATTTCAGGATTTTACTTCTCAGCTCCAGAATTTCTGTTTGCTTCTTTTTAATAATTGCAATCATTTTATTAAAATTCCTGTTTCATTTATACATTATTTTCCTGATTCCCCTTAGTTTTTTTGTGAATGTTTAAGACAATTGTTTTAAATTCAGCAACAGACCAAATAATCCAATTAAAAGAGAGGTAACAGACTTGAATAAACATTTCTCTAAAAAAGATATAAAAATATGCAAATGTACAATTAGCATATAAAAAGATCCTCAAGATCATTAGTCATTAGAGAAATACAAATTAAAACTACAGTGGTATACCACTTCATGGCTATATGGAATGGCTACACTAAAATAAAAAGGAAGTTGTGAAGGGGGAAATAACAAGTACTGGTGAGAATGTAGAGAAATTGGAATCCTCATACATTACTGGCACAAATATAAAATAGTACAGCTGCTGCGAAAAATAATTTGGCACTTCCTCAAAAGGCAAAACAAAAGATTGCAATGTCACCCAGCCATTCCACTCCTAAGTATATATCTGAAAGAAATGAAAATAAGAACTCAAACAAATAACTATATGCAAACATTTGTTGCAGTATTGTTCACAGTAACCAAAAGTTGGGAATAATCCAAGTGTTCATGAACAGATAAATAGATATCCTAAATAAGATATACACATATAATGGAGTATTATTCAGCCATAAAAGTTCTGAATTTCTTAATATGGTTGAGCCTTAAAAACTCTGCTAAGTCAAATAAGCCAGATACAAAATAGCAAATTCTATGACTCCAATTATAGGAAGTATCTAGAATAAACTTATAGATACTGAAAATAGATTATAAATTACCATGGGCTAGGGGAGGTGGGAATAGAGAGCTATCACTTAATGGGTACAGAGTTTCTGGGATGACAAAAAATTTTTGGAGATAGTGGTGATGGTTTTACAAGTGTAAGCATAACTAACACCACTGAATTATACATTGAAATGGCTAAAATGGCAAATTTTCTGTTATATATATTATATAACAACTTTAAAACACTTTTTAAAGAGATAATTGTTTTCAAGTCTTTGTCTACTAAGTCCAATGTCTAGGCTTCCTCAGAGACAACTTCTAGCAATTTATTTTGTTCCTTAAATGGGCCATACTTTCCAGTTTTTTGGTATGCCTTATGAATAAAAAATTTAAAAAGCTGTACATTTCAATGTTATAATATGGTAACTCTGGAAATCAGATTCTCCCCCTGATCCATTGTTTTCTGTTTCATTGATTGTTGAAGACTCTAGTTGCCCACTGTTCAGTAACTTTTCCTTAATTATTTTTGCAGAAACAGTTTTCTTTGCCATGTGTTGTCACTGAAGACTTTATTTATTAGCTTGTGCTCAGCCAGTGTTTTAACAGAGATTTCCTTGAATACCAGGAGCCAAAATAAGGGAATGAGAGAGAAAAAGTAAAATAAAAATGTTTCCAGATCTTTGCAGATTGTCTCTGTGCCTGGGCCCCCTTTCAAACTTATCTAAGCTTACATTTTGTGTAGGCATCAGCCTGAGGTAAAATAGGGTCTTCTCAGATATTTTCCGAGCATGTATTATTCCCTATGCTTGCATGCTACAGTGCGTGAATGCATGTCCTAGGGCAGAATTCCCCTGTATACATGGGTGCCTTTAAATGCCATAATTTTTCTAAGACACTGTCTCCCAGGCTTTTCTTCTCTGGCTTTAGGATTGTCTTTCATCTGTGTCAGCTGTAATCTTTCACCCCAGGCAGCTATTTGTTGCTCTTCCACTATCCAGTGCTTTCCAGTGCTTTCCAGCAGACTGAGGTGAAAGTATTGCTTGAGGCTGGGAGTTCAAGAAAGCCTGAGCAACACAGCAAGATTCTGTTTCTACAAAAAATAAAAAGTTAACCAGGCAGGGCAGCATGTGCCTGTAGTCCTGACTACTTAGGAAGGTGAGGCAGGACTAATGCTTGAGCCCAGGAGTGTGAGATTCCAGTGAGCTATGATCATGTCACTGAAAGCCAGCACCTGGGCAACATGGCAAGATTCTGTCTGAAAAAAAAAAAAAAAAAAAATACTTTCCAGCAATGCTCACAGCTTTTGTAGCCCAGATTAGTTTCTAGTTAGGCAAGTAGGTATAACAGAGACAAGTGCCTTGTGTCAGAAATTCGAGTAGTCCAGGCCAGTTAGAACAGGCATACACAATAATTTGTAAACAGGCAGTACTCTGCTACTTGCAGAATCCAGGGCTAAGATCTCACACTGGATTCATGTGTTGTAAACTTCAAGATTGCTACTGGCCTGGGAGGAGAGCAGGAATAAGTAGAAAAGTAAAAACACTGCAAAACATTCCTATCATGTTTAAGTTACTTTCTTCTTGATTCAGCATTTGCTTGTATGCTATAAAATTTTGTCATTTTCCAGAGTTCTGACAAGATTGGTCCTGACAATTTCTGTTTGCTTTTGATGTTTCTAGTGGAGGTGGGACAGGAGGTTGGAGATGCCCACTTTGTCATTTTTCTGACATCACTTTGATACTTTTTTTAAGGTAGAATTGTAGAACCAAGTTACTTATTTGTGTATTGCAATAAAACTGTGCCATAGTCTATTTCCAGGGTTAATGAAAATGAAAACATGTCACGGTTTCCACCTCCTGTTCTAGGTTACAAAATAAAAGACAATTTTTTTAGCATGTCCAAATAAATTCAGAATTTTGTAATATTGATATAATTTTAAAATCAAATTCTGTTTCTATGATCTTTGTATATTATGTTATCCTATTAAAAGAATCATTCCTCAAAAGTAACCTACTATAAAAATTGAGACAAATTTATAAAATACTGGAAATTATGTAAAGAAATAATATTTTCAAGTATCAACTGGTATGTTAAACCATGTATCTTTTATGTACACAAAGCCCTCCTTAGTTCCAAAAAGCGAAACCGTCCACCTCCACATCTGCCCTCACGAAAACTTCTTTACCATAAAAAAATACAAAGGACTACATGAGTTAATTTTCAGTATTGAGTTTTAAGATAGAATTTTGATGCTCATGATAATACATTTGAGAACACAGGGTGTTTTGAGTTGCAAATGCCCAGATCTTTTTCATTCCATGGTCCTACTCTGATAATAGATGTTGCTAAATATGTGATGTCGTTCTTGTCACCTTCTTCCCTTTCTGAAAATAGATAAAGATCCTTTAAAGAGAGAGAGGGAAAAGGAGAGCTGTAGAGACAGCAAAAAATATCAGACTGGGACAGAGCTCTCTGAACAGGGCTATATGCTGCCTGTCTTTCTAGCCATGCTCTAGACGGGGGGCGTAATACTACCCCAGATATATTTGAAGATCTGAGAGTAGAAGACTTTACCTTGTTTCCAAAACTGAGGTTCAGGAGTTTTCACTGAGCCTCTACAGTGAAAGATTTGGAAATGTGGTGTTTGTAAGCTGAGAATGGCCCAGGCAAAATACAAATGTTACCATTAAAGCATGAGAGATCTTATTTTCTTTTATTTCACCAAGAAAGTTGTAGATGAGAAAGAGAAAAAAGAGATCAAGAAAGAAAGAATACCTCAATGCACCTTAAAGTATCTTTAGCCATAATAAGGGGTAAGTAAACTGGACTCTACAGAACTTAATTCAGATATCTCAGAGAAATATCACCATGGGAAGCTGCAATGCTCATAAACAAGACAGGAAATTGTGTACACTTCAGCAGAAGTCACCACAGACAGACACAAACAGATGATCAGTTAACCCCACCTGACAAAATAGTAATTTAAATGCCACTCAAGACACAACAAATGAGAAAAGAAACAATCATCAAATAATTGCATTTAAACATCACTATGTAACATCTAGCTAGCATAGACCAAAATTATATTGTTTGGTATCAGGCAAAAAAAGGCACTTAATAGACTTCAAGTTAGTTTACATAAATACAATAAACACTCAGAGACTACTATGAACACCTCTATGCATGCAAACTAGAAAACCTGGAAGAAATGGATAAATTCCTATAAACATACAACCTCCCAAGATTGAACCAGGAAGAAATTGAATCCCTGAATAGACCAATAATGAGTTCCAAATTGAATCAATAGTAAAAAGCCTTCCATCCAGAAAAAGTCCAGGACCAGACAGATTCTCAGCTGAATTCTACCAGGTGTATAAAGAAAAGTTACCATTCCTATTAAAACCATTCCAAAAAATTGAGGAAGAGGGACTCCTACCTAACTCATTCTATGAGGCCAGCATTTTCCTGATACTAAAACCTGGCAGAGACAAAACCAAGAATGAAAAAGGCAAGAAAAAGTCCAATATCCTTGATGAACATACATGCAAAAAAAAAAATCCTCAACAGAACACTAGCATGCTGAATCCAGCAGCACATCAAAAAGCTAATCCACCATAATCAAGTAGGCTTTATACCTGAGATGCAAGGTTGGTTCAACATATGCAAATCAATAAATATGATCCATCACACAAATGAAACCAAAGACTAAAACCACATTATTATCTCAACAGAGGCAGAAAAAGGCTTTCAATTAAATTCAACATTCCTTCATGTTAAAAACCTTCAATAAACTAGATATTGAAGGATCATACCCCCAAATAATAACAGCCATCTATGACAAACCCACAGCCGACATTATACTGAATGGGCAAAAGCTGGAAACATTCTCCTTGAGAACCAGAACAAGACAAGGATGCCCATTCTCACCACTCCTATTCAACATAGTACTGGAATTCCTAGCAAGAGCAATCAGGCAAGAGAAAGAAATGAAAGGCATCCAAATTGGAAGAAAGGAAGTCAAACTATCTGTTTGTAGATGATATGATTATTCACCTAGAAACCTCATACCTAGAAACAAGGCTTACACCTAGAAGCCAAGGCTCCTAGATCCAATAAACAACTTCAGCAAAGTTTCAGGATGCAAAATCAATGTACAAAAGTCAGTAGCATTTGTATGCACCAATAACATCTAAGGTAAGAGCCAAATCAAAAATGCAATTCCATTCACAATAGCCATAAAAAGAATAAAATACCTAGGAATACAGTTAACTAGGAAAGTAAAAGATCTCTACAATGAGAATTACAAAATTCTGCTGAAAGAAATTAGAGATGACACAGACAAATGGAAAAACATTCATTGCTCATGGATAGGAAGAATCAATATTGTTAAAATGGCCATAGTGCCCAAAGCAATTTACAGATTCAATGCTCTTCCTATAAAGCTACCAATTTCTTCACAGAATTAAAAAGACTATTTTAAAATGCATATAAAACTAAAAAAGATCTTAAACAGCCAAGGCAATCCTAAGCAAAAATGACAAGGCAACAGACACATAAACCAATGAAAATGAATAGAAAAACCCAGAAATAAATTCCCACACCTACAACCATCTGATCTTCAACAAAATTACAAAAACAAGCAATGGGGAAAGGACTTTCTATTCAATAAATGGTACTGGGATAACTGGCCAGTCATATGCAGAAGGTTAAACCTGGACCCCTTTCTTACACCACAGAGAAAAACTTCTACATTACTGGTGGGAATGTAAACTAGTACAACCACTGTATAAAACAGTGTGGAGACTCCTTAAAGTACTAAAAGTAGAATTACCATTTGATCCAGCAATTCCACTACTGGGTATATACCCAGAGGAAAAGAAGCCATTATACAAAAAAGACACTTGACACACATGTGTATAGCAGCACAATTCACAATTGCAAAATATGGAACCAGCCTAAATGCCTATCAATCAATGAGTGGATAAAGAAACTGTGAGATAGATAGATAGATAGATAGATAGATAGATAGATAGATAGATAAACAGATACATATATATAGATATATATAGATATATACAGAGATATATAGAGATATATAGATATAATGAAATACTACTCAGCCATAAAAAGGAATGAATTAACGGCATTCACAGCAACCTGGATGGAAATTGAGACTATTATTCTAAGTGCAGTAACTCAGGAATGGAAAACCAAACATCATATGTTCTCACTTACAAGTAGGAGCTAAACTATGAGAATGCAAAGGCATAAGAATGATACGATGGACTTTGGGTACTTGGGGGAAAAGGTGGGAGGCTGTGAGAGATAAATACTACAAATTGGGTTCAGTGTATAATGCTCAAGTGATGGGTGCACCAAAATCTCACAAATAAAGGAACTTACTCATGTAACCAAATGCTACCTGTTCCCCAAAAACATATGGAAATAAAAACGTTTTAAATATAATAATAATTTACATACAAAAAAGAAAAATTAACTCAAGAATGTTTAAAGACTTAAATGTAAAACTTAAAGCTATAAAAACCCTAGAAGGTAACCTAGGAAATACCATTTCAGACATAGGCCCCAGCAAAGATTTCATGACAAAGACTCCAGAAGCAATTCCAACAAAAACGAAACTTGACAAATGGGATCCAATTAAACTAAAGAGCTTCTGCACGGCAAAATAAACTATCAACCAAGTAAACAGACAACCTATAGAGTGAGAGAAAATATTTGCAATCTATACATCTGACAAAGGTCTAATATTCAGGATCTATAAGGAAATTATACAAATTCACAAGTAAAAACCCCATTAAAAAGTAGGCAAAACACACGAACAGACACTTTTCAAAAGAAGACATAAACACAGCCAACAGACACATGAAAAAATGCTAAACCTCACAAATCATTAGACAAATGCAAATCAAAACCATAATGCATTACTACATCACACCAGTCAGAACAGCCATTATTAATCATCAAAAAAATTACAAATGCTGGTGACGTTGTGGAGAAAAGAGAATACTTAGCCACTACTACTGGGAATGTAAATTAGCTCAGTCCTTGTGGAAAGCAGTGTGGCAATTTCTCAAATAACCTAAACCAGAAGTACTATTTGACCCAGCAATACCATTATTTGGTATATTCTCAAAGGAATACTAATTGTTCTACCATAAAGACACGCACACATATGTGCATTGCAGCAGTATTCACAATAGTAAAGTCATGGAATCAACCTAATTGGCTATCAATGGTAGATTGCATAAGGAAAATGTGGTACTTACACACCATGGACTACTACAGAGCCCCAAACCCCAAAACAAGATAATGTCCTTTGCAGCAACATTGATGGAGCTAGAGGCCATAATCCTAAGCAAACTAACACAGGAACAGAATCTGCATGTTCTCACTTACAAGTGGGAAGTAAACATTGAGTACACATGGACAAACAGAAGGGAACAACAGATTGTGGGGCCTACTTGAGGATGGAGGGCAGGAGGAGGGACAGAAATGGAAAAATCTACCTATCCAGTACAATGCTTACCACCAGAGTGACAAAATAATCTGTACAGCAAACCCCTGTGATATGCGATTTACCTAGATAACAAACCTGAATATGTACCCTAAATAAAAAGTTAAAAAATAATAATCATTACCTTTTTGCATACCTGGGTGCATGGCATATAATCATGCACATTTTTGAACCAGAAAATCTTAAAAGTTGTCTACTCTAAACTTTTTTCATTTCACCAATAAAAAAGAAAAGGTCAGGTGTGGTTAACAGACTTGCACAAACTCATCCACGTAATTAGTGGCAGGGTCAGAATCACAATTCAGTGTCTTTTCTAGTTAAGGCATCTGCCTGCTAGATGAGACTGCCTCGCTGTCACTATAAAAGCTATATTAGTATTTCTGTGATACAAATTATTATTTCAAACTTCCATGTGAATTGGGAAAATACTTATGTAGGGTTGACAGTTATGCAGCTATAGCTTATCAGTTTATTCTTCTCGCTTTCAATGAATAATAAAATATATGCATGTGACAAGTAATTTTGCTTCAGGGTTTGCTAGAGGCAACAAAAAGAACCTTTTATTATTAATAATCTTCAAAACAATAGTGAAATTAATCTTCAAATATTTGATCACAAACCTGTCTAATATGTACTTAAAAATTAAGTGGAAACCCAATCTAGAGTAAATCTGGCTAAGTTTATTTTGACTAATACAAGCATATTGCAACTGGAAAGAAATTTTAGCAGTTTTTAGACATATTTTTCAATCTTTGATTTTTGATATAAATGCCTTTATATATGCTATTTCAGATCTTTGTTATTAAACTGGTTGCTCTAGGTAATACTAAAAATCTTTTGCACCCTAATCTTTTCTTACAATTTTATTTCTTTTATCATGAAAGCAGAAGTACAAAGATGTGCAAAATCTCTTGTAAATTGTGTTGAGGTAGTTTACATTTCATGTCATGCTGATTTTGTTAAGACTACTGTTTAGACTACTAGTACACTTCATTTCTTACAATCGAATCATTTTATTAGTTTTAAGCTTCATACATTCTCCAATTTGTAGCCTTTATATGCCTTTTTTCTAGAATTGATGAATGGATATTTTTTCTTATATAATCATTATCATTTAATTTAACTGTTTTGGAACATTCCTACATATTCCAAATAGTCATCTTCTTATTCTACTAATCACAGAACCAAAAATAACATTGAATGGAGATTAGTGTTTGCAAAGGGTTTTCATAAACATTAAAGCATTTGATATTTTAAAAATACAGTGAGATATAAATCATTAGAAAATAAGGGTATATTAATAATAGAGTATTATTGGTAGGAAAGTTTATCATTCCCATTTCAATGATGAATTTTTTAGAAATCTCAGAGAGTTTAAACTGCCCAAGATGAAATAGGCAGTATTCCTTCTATATCTTAACTTAAATGGTAACAGTGGATTTTACTGTAGAATAAAATCATTTTTAGCAAAAAAATTAGAAATATTTTATAAATGTAAAGTACTAAAAATGTAAGATTGTGTTATCTAATCATAAGGAGAGAGAAAAACAATATGGACTTAACCATATTACCCTGAAGATGTGTGAAGAGCTGTCTGACTCCTGCTCAGGAACTAAGAGAAGTAATAACAGAAATAAAAGAGAAGTCAGACACGTTCTGCCATCCCTTTATTTTGTCATTAGAGTGACTTGGTGATATTAGGTGCTCATGAGAAAAATGAAGTCTATGATATTCTGAATTCAGACTCCTGGGGGTAGTGTTCTAAGATAAACACTAAGATATATGTCTGTACAGACAGTAATTATGGCCAATTGGTTAGATGTGAGTTTATTTAACTTTTCTATACCTTCAGTGTGTTTCGAAAGAAGCTGGTATGAGTGGGTTGCTAAGTAAGACATCATGAGACACAGTAGGCCAAGGATCCCCCTGCTGAAAAAAAGATCATGAAAAACAAAAATCAATTTTATTTTAAAGATAGCAGAGAGTTGTGAAAGAAATAAGGATTTGGTGAACTAAAATTCAAGAAACGGAAGATTAAATGTGATGAATAAGGATTATCAGCAGTCTTTCACGAAGCCAAGTCAGACTTTGTGAGCAGATGAGTTAGGAAAAAAAACACTTGGTTTTTAAAAGTGTTCCACTTCATAATTATGCATAAGAGAATATAGAGATATATTATATTTTCGTTGTTGTCACTGTTTGCCCTCACGAAAATGTAAGCTCTGTGAGAGCAGTGACTTCTGAAGTTTGAATTGGTGTAGCACCAAATCCTAGAACATTTCACAGCTCATAAGAAACTTTCAATAAATGAATAAATGATGGTTTAAAAAAAAAAAAAAAAAAGGATTCCCAGAGCTGGAGGTCATTATTCTAAGCAAACTAACACAGGAACAGAAAACCAAATACCACACGTTCTCACTTATAAGTGGGAGCTAAATGATAGGAACACATGGACACATAGAGGAGAACAACACACACTGGGGCCTACCTGAGGTAGAGGGTGGGAGGAGGGAGAGGATCAGGAAAAGTAACTGATAGATACTAGGCTTAATACCTGGGTAATGAAATAATCTGTACAACAAACCCCATGAAACGTGTAGGTTGTAGCAAACCTACACATGAACCCTTGAACTTAAAATAAAAGTTAAATAAAGGATTCCCAGAGAGAAAAATGGAGCTCCTTTGTCAGCCACAAAATAAATCTGAGTAGTTTATTTACTTTACCAGTATTGAGTCATGAGTAACTGAGGACTTGTTAGCTCAGCACATTTGAAAAGTCAAGCATTCAGATATATTGAAAGAAGAACAACTGCAAAAGTTTCATGTAGATGGAGCCTGGAGAATTATGATAAAATGAAATTTCTTACATTTTCTATTTGAAAAGGGAAAATAATCATCCTCATGGATGATCTCTATAAGAGATCTTCATTTAAAATGCAGTACTTCTTTTTACGGACTGGCAGTTTATAAAGAGAATATTGTGAATTGTTTGTATGGAAAAAATGCAAGGAACAGGAGTCATCCCAATACACAAATATATGCCAGCAACTCACCTGATAAGAGAAAATGGGAAAGTATGTAAAATTTAAATTGAATCCATTTAAAAGACATTTCTTAATACAAATATCTCAGCTTTTCATGACCTTGCAATTTTGTGTTGAATGGGATCTTGGGAAGTCACTTAAGACTTATGCTTAAATCACATGCAGTAAGGAAAGGAATCATTATAGGAATTATCAATATAGGAATTAAATGCTTATTTTTAAAATTAGCATTTAAATGAGCCCAATTTCTAAAATGACACCAATCAACAAGTCTTCATTTCACCTTACGATATGACAGAGTGTACCACAGTGTAAAAGAACCATTGAGAAGATAAATAAATGAAGACAATGTCCCTGAGCTTCTAAGATTTTTTAAGAGGCAAAAGTAATACGAGAATATGATCAGTTGATTGATGGCTTAGAGTAATGGGGGTATATTCTTCCAGTAATAAGAAGTGAGACAGGAAAAATATTAGTGTGATCTGGTAAAGAATGCTTGGGACTTTATTAGAACCTTCAGTAATGTTCAGGATATGGACGAGTTGAAGCTATGGAGAATAAAACTTCCCAATGAAGGGAAAATTATGTGCAAATACTTTTCAGTGGAATCAAGCATGACAGCCTGCAGTAGCCCATGTGAAAAGCAGCCCTCAACTTTGGTTTCAGGTGTGGCTATTGGGGGAAAAAATTACTAGAAATTAAGTACTTTCATCCTCAGATTCTTCCCAGGGATTGTCACAACACTTTGCATATGCTTAACACTCTTGCTGGGTAAGTGGCTTCTAACTGAACACCTAAATGATATATTCTGTTTGCCAATATGCCCATTTTCTGACCATGCTGGCTTTGAGGAGAATCAATGGAGAAAAAATACATGATAGCTTTGAGTCATTATTTAAATAGCATCTTCCTTGTGATTCTGCCCATATTTGCAAATATCACCCATTGTTTATGAGTATATCCCCAGTGCCTTACAGTCCTCCATATACCCCTTTACTTATAAAACCCAAGCAGAAAGCATATGATGAGAAGGAAGCAGTGAAGTGCAGACATAAAGAGTGTAGCCTTTGAAATTTGACCAGCATGCGCCTGCCCAAACAATACTCATTGAATAGTAATCATAGGCAAATGATCTACTTTCTCAAAGACTTAACATATCTTATATAACAATTATAGATAAAAACAATAAAGTACTCAGGACAGAGTCTGGTATATAATATAAATTTAATATGCATCAGCTGTTAGTATCATCACTGTTAATCACTATTAATTGACTCTTTTGCCAGTGTTGTTCAAGAAAATAATGTGTAATGATCTATAAATATTTTAAATTTCATTAGCAGCATTAAAAGTATTACCGATAGGACTATAATCATTTTGGCATTTTAATATATAACATAGTCTTACATAATTTTCTATTTCACAAGGAAACTTATTTTGAAATGAAATATTTGTAATTCTACTATATAGGGCAGAGCTAAATTAATCCCCGCTGCAACCCCTTATCCTGTAGCATGCTGCATGAAGTTGCCTGTATGCAAAGCAGACTGTTCACAAATTGATCTCTGCAGATCAGTACATCTGCCTTTATGACTTTTCAATGCTCATAGCAAACCTTGAGAATTGTGTTTATTTTAGAGCAAATGGATAGTGTGAAGAAATCAGTGATAGTGGATGTTGCTGCAAATGTTCATTTCCTTACATTGTAACCTGCTGAAATTTCTTAAAGATTATTGGGAAGTGGCCAGATGCTGTGGCTCACACCTATAATTCCAGCACTTTGGGAGGCTGAGGCGGGTGGATCACTTGAGGTCAGGAGTTTGAGAAAAGCCTGGCCAACATGGTGAAACCCCGTCTCTACTCAAAATACAAAAATTAGCCAGGCATGTTGGCGCACACCTGTAATCCCAGCCACTGGGGAGGCTGAGGCAGGAGAATCATTTGAACTGGGGAGGCGAAGGTTGCAGTGAGCTGAGATCATGCCACTGCACTCCAGCCTAGGCAACAATAGTGAACCTCTGTCTCAAAAACAAAAACAAAAATGAAAAAAAATATATTCTCAGGATGTTTCTCTTTTAATAAACATTTTCATTTTCTGGGATATTTGGATATCAGATCCAATTTGACCTTTCTAGTAGGAAAGTATGATGCTTTCAGGACTTGACAATAATGCCAAATTCTGGAACTTCAACACCGATTTCTTAGAATCTTGACTTTGATACCATAATATGTAGAATATGATTTGACCAATAAGAAAGAAGCGACCTTATAGATGGACTACAGTTTCAGCTGCCAAAGTGTGTCTTACCCTACTAGCAACCCTGTACATCTCTATTGTCCTATGGTCCTCTGAAGTGAACAATATATATGTTATATAGCCCACATTTTGTTAGAAAATTCCAATTACACATATCAAACTTTTTAACATGAATCCATCAATTTTTATGTGATGGAGTGTTAAATAGAAAATAAATTTTAATTACATAGACAATAGAGATCACATTATATTCTACCCCATTGTGTAACCCACAAGGTTATGTTTCAAGAAGTATGCAATAATTTCTTGTCACAGTTATTAAGAGAAGTAGGATTTATGTGCATTCAATGACTTAAATTTCTTTCTAATTACTGCTTTTACTGTATCCCACAAATTTTGATGAGTTGTATTTTCATTTTAATTTAGTTCAAAATATGTTTACATGTCTCTCGAGACTTCTTCTTTGACTTATATGTTATTTAGAAGTGTGTTGTGTCAAATTTAAGTCATTGAAACAACTGGTTTCTAAGGCCTTCAATTCCTTTTAAATATATTGAGAGTAAAGAAAAATTAGTACTCATAGACTTCTTTTAATCTGTAACCAATGTACTTCATCTAGTACAATGTAATGGCATTGTACTATACTATACTATACTATACTATACATAGTACCATCTATAGTACTATGACAAACCATTGCTAACTAAGATTTCCCCTTAGTTAACATTGACCCTGCCAGAATCACCCAAAGAAAAATATAGCAACCAATTAGGAACAATGATATATTTTCCATTGGATTTATATTGCTAATCCTTTTCCAAAAAGGCTCTGTGGCAACTAGTTTTCAATATAAAGAGAAGCTTTATCTGATTCTTTTTATTAGAACTTTACAATAACCTAATGAATGTATGTATTATTATTGTGATAAGTTTTTGACGGAGGAAATTGTCTTGGTGCAGTTGAGTGACTAGAGTAAAACCATATGGGACCTCTTGGTCATAGCCAGAACCAATTAGTATATTCCAGATGTTGCATTCTCTCAACTTCAGCACACTGTCTCCTGCAAGTAGGCAGAAGCAGAGAAGATTTGTAAGAGATACAAAATAGCTTTTCTTATAGAATTAAGTTTATCACCAGACTGCTCAGAATTATCAAAAATTTGAGATCATGCTAAATTTGTATGCAACTTTACTCACAAGCCTTAGACCTTACCTTGTTCCAAATCTCAGGGTCAGTACAGGACAGCTGGCACCAAACTCCTCCACTACAGCAGCAAAACCTGCTTTTGAACCACTCAGATGCCCATATGATCCTGGCATGAACCAAGAGTACCAATCTATCCAAGTAGAACAAATAGACCCCTATAAAGTGGAGTTCTTCATCTAGTGCCTTTAGATAAGAATTAGATTTCTTCTACCTTTTTTCAGCCATAGTAGTAGTATCATTAGTGACATTAAATGCCTCAAAACAGTCTGAAAGACCAATGCCAGAAAAATAATATATATCACTTTTAACAATAATAATTAAGACTGGGCTCATGATTACACTTGGGCACAAGAAGCTAGTGTCCCTGATGATCCTGAATAGATTATTTCAGAGAAGCTGTGGGTAAAAATTTTTGTTTTTTAATTTACCATGATGGAAGGCTCAGGAATTTCCCCATAACATAGAGTTAACATTCTTCATTAAATGTATAAATAGAGGAAACATTCACTAAGATAGACCACATTCTGGGCCACACCTTAACAAATTTATAGGAATAGAAATCATACAATGTCTGCTTTCAGTCCATAGTGGAATTTAACCAGAAATAAGTAACAGAAAGATAACTTGAAAATATCAAAATATGTGGCAGCTACACAACACACTTCTAAATAACATATAAGTCAAAGAAGAAGTCTCGAGAGACATGTAAACATATTTTGAACTAAATTAAAATGAAAATACAACTCATCAAAATTTGTGGGATACAGTAAAAGCAGTAATTAGAAAGAAATTTAAGTCATTGAATGCACATATTAGAAAAGAAGACCTAAAATCAACAATCTAATTTTCCAGTTTAAGAATCTAGAAAAAGATCAAATTAAATCCAAAGTAAGCAAAAGAAAAGAAAAAAATAAGAATTAGAGCAGAAATCAATGAAGTTGCAAACAGAATCAATAGAGAAAATCAATGAAAGCAAAAGGTGGTTATTTGAAAAGATCAATAAAATCAACAAGATTCAAGCCTAGTAAAGTAATTTAATTAATAATTAATAACCTTACAAAAACAAAGCATTCGGCCCAGATAGGTTCACTAGTGAAGGTTATCAAACATTTTAGAAAAAAATTATGCTAATATTCTATAATCTCTTTTAGAAGACAGAAGAGGAAATACTTGCTAACTCATTCTGTGATGTCAGTTTTACCCTAATATCAAAATTAGACAAACACGTTAGAAGAAAACTAAAGACAATATTTCTCATGAACATAGATGCAAAAATCCTCAACAGAATATTAACAAAGTTAATTCAACTACATATAAAAATATTTGTACACCACAACCGAGTTGGTTTATCCCAAGTAAGCAAAACTGGTTCAACATTCAAAAATTACACAAGTAATCTATTACATCAAGAGGTTAAAAAAGAAAATCACATAATTATACCAATAAATGCAGAAAAAACATGTGAAAAAAATCCAATGCCCAATCATGATAGAAATTCTCTGTAAACTGGGACTAGAGGAAAATTTTTCAACTTGAAAAACAATATCTACAAAAAACCGACAACTACCATCGTACCTAATGGTGAGAAATTTGAAGCTTTCCTACTTAGATCAAGAACAAGGCAAGGATGTCTCTTCTTACCTTCCTTTCCAATATCATATTGGAAGTACTAGCAAATGTAATAAGACAAGAAATAAATAAAAGGTATACATACTGGGAAGGAATAAATAAAACTGTCTTTATTCACAGATAACATGATCATCTCTATAGAAAATCTGAAAGAATTAACAGAATAATTTGCAGAACAAGGGATTATAACAAGTTTCTGGATACAAGGTTAATATAGAAAAAATCAATTTCTTACATAAATATTAGCAAGGAAAAAGTGCAATTTGGATTTAGAAACAAAATACCATTCCCATTAGCACCTCCAAAAATGTAATAATTAGGTATAAATCAAACAAAACATGTACAAGATCAACATGAGGAAAAGTAAAAAACTGATGAAGAAATCAAATAAGTAACTATATCAAGATATATTCCACGTTCATAAATAGGAAAATTCAATATCAAAATCCTAGTTCTTCCCAACTTGGTCTATTCTTTAGATTCAATGTGATCCAAAATGAAATCACAGCAAGATGCTTTGTGGATATTGACAAAGTGATTCTAAAGTTTATATGGAGAAGGAAAAGATCTAGACTAGTAAACACAATGCTAAAGAGAAGAACAAGTTAGAGGACTGACATGATCTCACTTTAAAATGACATGGTAATAAAGACCATGTGGTGTTGGTGAAGAAACAAACAGATCAATGAAACAGAATAGGGAGCCCAGAAGTAGATTCACATAAATATCAACTGACCTTGGACAAAGAAGAAAAGGCAGTACAATGGAGCAAAGACAGTTTTCTCAATAAATGGTGCTGAAACAACTGAATATTCACGTGCAAAAATATAAACCTAGCCACAGACTTTATACTCTTCACAAAAATTAATTCAAAGTGGATCATAAACCTAAATGTAAAATGCAAAACTATAAAACTTCTAGAAGATAACATAGGAGAAATTCTACTTGACTTCAGATATGATGACTAAAGAAATATTTGTGAAGTTGGACTTCATTAAAATTAAAAACATCTGCTCTGCATAAGACAATGTCAAGACAATGAGAATACAGGCCAGAAAATAGGACAGAAAATTTTCAAAATATACATCTGATTTAAAAACATCAAAACATACAAAGAATTTTAAAATTTAACAATGGGAAAACAAATAACCTAATTTTAAAAATAGGTCAAAGATCTTAATATACACCTCACCCAAGAAGATATATAACTAGCAAACAAGCATATGAAAAGTTGCTTCACATAATATGTCATCAAGAAATGCAAATTCAAGCAACCATGAGACACCACTATACATCAACTAGAATGGCCACAATCTGGAACACTGACACCACCAAATGCTGGTGAGAATGTGGAGCAGCAGAAACTCATTTACTACTGGTGGAAATACAAAATGGTACAAGCACTTTGCAAGACCATTTCACAGTTTCTTACAAAATTAAACATAGTCTTCTGTATGATCCATCAGTTGAGCTCCTTGGTATCTAGCCAAGAAGTTAAAAACACATGTCCATGCAAAAATCTGCACATGGATGCTTATGGTAGGTGTATTCATAATTGCCATAACTTGAAAATGGCTGAGATGTCCTTCAGTAAATGAATGGATTAATAAACTTCAGTACATTCAGACAATATAATAGTATTCCATACCAAAAATAAATGAACAGGTGGCTACAAGACTAAAATGCAAGCGAGCCACTATCCCCACAGTTTCTTGCCCATGCTGTGTACCTGAGCAGTGCTCTGCACTATGACAAAACAAAATGTTACATACCAATATAAACCTTGAAAATCAATGGCCCAAAAACTCCACTGAAAAGACATAGAGTGGCAAATTGGATAAAATAAGAAGACCCATTCTCCTGCTGTCTTCAAGAGATCCATCTCACATGTAATGACACCCACAGGCTCAAAGTAAAGGAACGGAGAAAGATCTATCATGTAAATGAAAAACAAAGACTGGTCTTTAATTGAGCTCTGAAAAGAGCAGAGGTTGCTATTCTTATATCAGATAATATAGATGTAAACCAGCAACAGTAAAAAAGGACAAAAAAGGGTGTTACATAATTATAAAGGGTTTAATTAAACAAGAAGGCTTAACCATCCTAAGTGTGTAAATACCTGACATTGAAAGACCCAGATATATAACACAATTACTTCTAGACATTAAAAAAACACCTTGACAGCCACACAATAATAGAAAGGGATTCAAGACCCCACTAATAGCACTAGACAGATCATTGAGGCAGAAAACTAACAAACTCTGGACTTAAATTTGACACTTGACCAATTAGGTCTAGTAAAAATCTACAGAATAATACGCCCATCAACCACAGAATATATATTCTTCATATCCGCACATGAAACCTACTCTAAGATTGGCCACATGCTCAGTCATAAAGCAAGTCTCAATTAATTCAAAAACACCATAATCATATCAAGTATTTTTTCAGTCAACAATGGAATAAAAATACAAATCGGTTCCAAGAAGAACTCTCAAAACTACACAATACATTGAAGCTAAACAATTTGCTCCTGAATGGTTTCTATGTAAATATAAAATTAAGGCAGAAATAAAAAAATATATTTGAAACAAATGAAGATAGAGACACAACATACCCAAACCTCTGAGATGTGGCAAAAGCAGTGTTAAGAGGAAAGTTTATAGCTCTAAATGCCAGTATCAAGAAGATTAAAAGATCTCAAATTAACAACCTAATCTTACACATAAACAAGCTAGAAAAACATGAACAAACTAAACCCAACAGTAGCAGAAGAAAATAAATCACTAAAATTGGAGCAGAACTAAATGAAATTGAGATCCAAAAATTCATACAAAGGATCAATGAAACAAAACGTTGGTTTGTTGAAAGAATAAACAAGATTGATTGACCACTAGCTAAATTAACAAAGAAAAAAAGGAGAGAAGATTCAAATAAACACAATCAGAAATGACAAAAGTGACATCAAAACTGATTTCCCAGAAATACAAAAGTTCCCCAGACACTACTATGAACACCTCTATGCACACAGGCTAGAAAATTTAGAGGAAATGGATAGAATTTTGGAAACACACAATCTTCTAAGATTGAACCAGGAAGAAACAGAAATCATGAGCATACCAATAACAAGTAATGAAACTGAATCAGTAATTTTAAAAACTTACTATCCAGAAAAAGCCCTGGACCAGATGGAATCACAGCAAAATTCTACCACACATACAAAGAAGAGTTGGTACCAATCCTACAAAAACAATTAAAAAGAGAGAGAGAGAGAGAGAGAGAGAGAGAAAGATATCTCTCTAGCTCATTCTAGGAAACCAGTATCATCCTGATACCAAAAATCTACCAAATACACAAGAAGAAAAGAAAATTACATGCCAATATTCCTCATGAACATAGATGCAAAAATCCTGAACAAAATATGAGCAAACAGAATGCCACAGCATGTTAAAAAGTTAATTCACCATGAAATGGGCTTTATTCCTGGGACACAAGGATGATTCAACATACACAAATCAATAAATGTGATTCACCACATTAACAAAATTAAAAACAAAAATTATAAATCATCTCAATAGAATCAGAAAAAGCATTCAATGAAACCCAACATCCTTCCATGAAAAAAACCTTGAACAAACCAGATGTCAAACAAACCCATCTCAAAATAATAAGAGCCATCTATGACAAACACACAACCAACTTCATACACATCAGGCAAAATCTAGAAGCATTTCCCCTAAGAACAGTAATAAGACAAGGATGTCCACCTTCACTATAGAATAGGATGTCCACTCCTAGTCAACATAGTACTAAAAGACATAGCCAGAGCAGTCAGGCAAGAGGAAGAAATAAAAGACATTCAAACAGGAAAAGAAAAAGTCAAATTATCTCTCTTCACAAAGATGTAATTCTATACCTAGGAATTCCTAAAGATGCTGCCAAAGAATCTCTAGTCCTGATGAATAACTGCAGCAAAGTCTCAGGACACAAAATTAATATATAAAAATCAGTAGGATGTCAACCATATTCAGAAGAATGAAACTGGGCCTCTCCCTCACCATATACAAAAATTAACAAGATGAATTAAAGACTTAAATAATGGGAGAAAATATTTTCAAACTATTCATCTGAAAAAGAACTAATATCTAGAATCTGTAAGGAAGCTAAGCAATTCAACAAGCATAAAACAAATAACCCCATTAAAAAGTGGCCAAAAGACATAAAAAGACACTTCTCAAAAGAAAACATACAAGTGGCCAAAAAAATATTTAAAAATATTCCATGTCACTAATCATCAGAGAAATCCAAATCAAAACAACAAGGAGATACCATCTCATACCAATCAGAATGGCTATAGTTAAAAAGTCAGAAAGTACCAGATGTTGGCGAGGCCTCAGAGAAAAGGGAATGCTTATATGCTGTTCATGGGAATGTAAATTAGTTCAGCTACTGTGGGAAGCAGTTTGGAGATTTATCAGAGAACTAAGAATTGGACTACCATGTAACCCAGCAATCTCATTACTATTTACCCAAGGAAAAATAAATCATTCTACCAAAAAGACACATGCACTCATATGTTCATCAAAGCATTATTCACAACAACAAAGACATGGAATCCACCTAGGTGCCCATCAACAGTGCACTAGGTAAAGAAAATTTGGTACATATACATCATGGAATACTATACGGCTATAAAAAATGGAATCATTTCCTTTGCAGCAATATGGATACAGCTAGAGGTCATAATCCTAAGAAAATAAACACAAGAGCAGAAAACCAAATATCACATGTTCTCACTTATAAGTGGAAGCTAAATATCGGGTACACATGGATATAAAAATAGGAATAAAAGACACCATGGAATATAAGAGGGGAAAGTGTGGAGGAGGGTAAGGGTTTAAAAACTAACTATTGTATAATATGTTCACTACCTGTGTGATGAGTTCAATCATACGCCAACCCTCAGTATCATGCAATATACCTTTGTAACACAGCTGAATGTGTACCCTCTGAATCTAAAATAATTTTTTAAATAAATGAACTATCAAGCAATGAGAAGACATGAAGGAACATAAATGTACATTACTAAGTGAAAAACGTTAACCTGAAAAGTCTACATACTGTATGATTTCAACTATGTGATATTCTGGAAAAGATAAAACTGTGGAAACTGTAAAAATTTCCCAGAGGTAGCCAGGGGTTAGAGCAGAGAGTGATAAAAAGTCAGAGCACAGATCATTTTTATGATAGTGAACTGTCATGTTTTATCATATTATAATGGTAAATACATGTCATTATACATTTGTCCAAACCCCTGGAATGTGAACCATGAAAATATGAAAAGTGAACCCCAAAGGTATACTGTGGACTTTGCGTGATTGTGATGTGTCAGTGCAGGTTCATCAATTGTAACAAAGGCACCACTCTTGTAAGAAATGTTAATAATAGGGGAGGCAATGCATGTGTGTGGATGGGAGGGATATGGGAAATCTCTATACCTTCATCTTAATTTTGCTGTGAACCTAAAACTCCTCATAAAGATAGTCTTATTTTAAAAAATTATAAATAGACTACATGGATTTAGATTAGAGAAAACCATGCTTACTTGAATAATGAGCAAGCATATAAAACAAAAGAACATTGCACCAACTTCTGAGGATAAATCATGAGTGGAAACAAATTAGTTTGGGAAAATAAAAGGAAGTTAAAACTTCATCTCTTCAGAAGATACTTCTTTGTATATGAAACCAAAGTCATATTACTAGAGCTAAATCTTTTCATTGTCAAGGAGTCTTCTAAACTGTCCTGTAACCTAAAAGCTCTCATTAAAAAACAAACAAACAAAAAAAAAAAACAAAAAAAAACACCTGTGTGGGTATGCAATGTCAGACAGACCTAGATTCTAAATAGAAATGTCTAATTTCCTAACTTGGACAACTTACTTAACTGTACTGTGTCTCTCTTTTCCATCTGAAAATGAGAATAAAAGTTGTTAGCTTTCAATATTCTTGTATTTATCATGCCCAACATATGGTGAAGGCTTGGCAAACAGCAGTTCTGACAGTCTACCAAGTCACAGTGAAAACGTTATTTCTTTCATCTAAAATTAACTGTCAAAGTTGTAGGGTAAACATTAGATAAGATATATTCTTGAGAATAATAAATATAATTGAAAGTGAAAGGCTGCAATTTTGAATATAAAAATGATATATTACTGTGATTACTTGATATGTGGTATCCTCAGACCAATATAATTATGGTCTCCATTTACATTTTTTGTATCTACAAAAAAGTAAGTAAAAAGTTTGCACAACCATTAGATAGTTTTCTAATCCACCTAAAATCTTGTCAGCCCTGAGAAATGAGATGCTCCTAGATCAGTTTTGGGGAATCCTTCTATCTTCCAAAGTGTATGAAAACTTATGGGCTAATCCTGAAAGGCTCCTCAGCCTGTGACATTCTAGAACTGTGACAACCAAAAGGGATGGGGTAAAGCAGACGTGTCATGACTGCTGAAGCTGGACAAAAAGAACATCCTCACCTATTACGTACAGTATATTTTTAGACATCATTCAGTGCCCTCCAGATTTCACACATTTCACAATAATCTTTTAAAATAATTGCTACCACTTGAGTAGTACTCTCAGAAAATTACAAGGCTGTCAATTTATTCTCCAGCTTTTAAAATTCCATCACCCATTTCCCTAAGGTAACAGGCTGCGAAGTCTTTAATCTCTAAAGAGGAAGTCACAATTATATTATATATGACATTGATATTTTCCTCACTTCCTTAGTTAATTTTTTAGAAAGTAAGTATGGACTTTTAGTTCATATTAATGTAGTATACGATTAATTATTCTCTACTTCATCTGGATTTTTTTAATTGGCAAAATTGATGTCAATGTTGAAAGAGGGCCAGTAGTGAAGAGCATTATTATATTAATGTGCCACAAATTGTCCTTTTTATTACTTAATACAAAGAAAAGTACTGTTTTCCTTACATTTTGAGATTACAAGTTTGCTTTTTCAAAGGTAAATTTTAACTGAGCATTCAGTTTTCAAATTTATAAAAGAAGCACTTGCTAGAGTTTTTTTTAATAGTGTGTTCATATTGGCTACTTAAGGCTTTGTTTGATACTACACCTATATAAGGTTCAGCAATACTATTATAAACTTGCACCCCCAAAATCTGAAAATTTCTCCTGATTTTTTTCTTTCATCGGGCATTCAAGTGTAAATCTAGCAAAAGTAAGTAAGGCCAAGCTTTGCAAAAACATTAACTCTCTATTTGGCTCTTGTCCTCTTTTGCCTACAATAGGTTGTCAGGTAAATAATTTGTGAGTTCCACATGTCACTGGGAAAGCCTGGAGTGATATTTATACCAAAATTTTATGAAGAGACGTCAGAACCTAGTTTGTCAGGAAGTATCTGTCCTCCTTCTTCCTCACTTTATGTATTAGCCCATTCTCACGTTGCTAGTAAACACATACCTGAGACCAGGTAATTTATAAAGCAAAGAAGTTCAATTGACTGACAGTTTCACAGGGCTGGGAAGGCCTCAGGAAACTTACAATTATCACATAAGGGAAAGGAAACATGTCCTTTTTCACATGGTGGCAGCAAGAAGTGCTGAACAAAGTGTGGGAAAGCACCTTATAAGGGGGTCAGGTCTTGTGAGAACTCATTCACTATCACAAGAACAGTATGGAAGTAACCATCCCCAGGATTCAACTACCTCCCACCAGGTTCCTCCCATAACACATAGGGATTATGGGAACTACTATTCAAGATGAGATTTGAGTGGGGACACAGTCAAACCATATCATTCTGCCCCTGGTTCTTCCCCAATCTCATGTCCTCACATTTCAAAACCAATCATGCCTTCCCCACAGTCCCCCAAAGTCTTAACTCATTTCAACCTTAACTGAAAAGTCCACAAAGCCTCATCTGAGACAAGGCAAGTCGCTTCCATGAAGGAGCCTGGAAAATCAAAAGCAAGTTAGTTACTTCCTAGATACAATGAGAGTACAAGTATTGTGTAAATACACCCATTACAAATGGGAGAAATTGGCCAAAGCAAAGGGGCTACAGGCCCCATGCGAGTCCAAAATCTAGCAAAGCAGTCAAATCTTAAAAGTCTGAAATGATCTCCTTTGACTCCATGTCTCACATCCAGGTCATGCTGATGCAAGAAGTGGGCTCCCACAGCCTTAGATAACTCTGTCCCTGTTGCTTTGCAGGGTACAGCACCCCTCCTAGCTGTTTTCACTGGCTGCTGTTGAGTGTCTGCAGCTTTTCCAGGTGCACAATGCAAGCTGTCAGTAGATCTTCTATTCTGGGGTCTGGAGGCTGTGGGGTTGTGCAGTTGTGGGTCCTGTTAGGGTAGTGTGGAAGGGAAATGTGCCGTTAGAGTCCCCAGAGTCCCTACTGGGATGCTGCCAGTGCCCGACTAGGGTACTGCCAGTGTTCCACTAGGCAGTGCCCCAGTGGGGACTTTGTGTGGGGGCTCCAACCCCACATTTTCCTTCCATACTACCCCAGGAGAGGTTCTCCATAAGGGCTCTGTCCCTGAAGTACACTTCTGCCTGGGCATCCAGGCATTTACATATATCCTCTGAAATCTAGTAAGAGGTTTGCCAACCTCAATTCTTGACTTCTGTGCACCCACAGGACCAACACATGTGTAAACCACCAAGGCTTGGGATGGCAACCTCTGAAGTAATGGCCTGAGGTATATCTTGGCCACTCTTAGCCACAGCTGGAGCTGAAATAGTTGGGACACAGGAAGCCAAGTTCCTAGGATGCACATAGGAAGGAGGGGCCCTGGCCTGGCCCATAAAACCATTTTTTACTCCCATGCCTCCAGGCCTGTGGTGGGAGGGGCTGCTGCAAAAGTCTGACATGTCCTGGAGACATTTTCCCTATCGTCTTTGTGCTTAGCATATGCCTTCACAGTACCTATGCAAATTTCTGCAGAAGGCTTGAATTTATCCCATAAAATGTTTTTTTTTTTTTTCTTTTCTTCAGCATCATCATGCTGCAAAATTTTCAAACTTTTATGTCCTGCTTACTGTTGAATGCCTTGCCACTTAGAAATTTCTTCTGCCAGGTACCCAAATGATCTCTCTCAAGTTCAAAGTTCCACAGATCTCTAGGGCAGGGGCGAAATGCCACCAGTCTCTTTGTATAGCAAGAGTGACCTTTGGTCCAGTTTCCAACAAGTTCCTCATCTCCATCTGAAACCACCTCAGCCTGTATCTTATTGTGCATTTCACTATGAGCATTTTGTTCAAAGCCATTCAACAAGTCTCTAGGAAGTTCCAAACTTTCCCCATATCTTCCTGTCTTCTGAGCCCTCCAAGTCTCTAGGAAGTTCCAAATGTTCCCATATCTTTGTGTCTTCTGAGTCCTTCAAGTCTCTAGGAAGTTTCAAACATTCCCACATTTTCCTATCTTCTTCTGAGGCCTCCAAAGTGTTCCAATCTCTGCCTATTATCCACTTCCAAATTGCTTTCACACTTTCAGGTATCTAATTTATTACAGTGCCTCACTACCTGGTACAAATTTACTGTATTAGTCCATTCCCACACTACTAATAAAGACATACCCTGAACTGGGAATTTACAAAGGAAAGAGGTTTAATAATTGACTCGTAGTTCTGCAGGGCTAGGGAGGCATCAGGAAACTTACAATCATGACAGAAGGGGAAGCAAACACATCCTTTTTCACATGGTGGCAGCAAGAAGAAGTGCTGAGCAAAAGTGGGGATAAGCCCCTTATAAAAGCATCTGATCTCAGGAGCACTTACTATCATGAGAACACCATGGACGTAACTGCCCCCATGGATTCAATTACCTCCCACTGAGTCCCTCCTACAACACATGCAGATTATGGGAACTATAATTCAAGATGAGATATGGGTGGACACACAACCAAATCATATTACTTTAGAAAACATAAAACCTTTTTCTACATGAGCATTCAATCGCTCAGAACAAAAGTACATATTGCTACACTCCTTATAGGTATCTGGGTGCATGTAACAAAGGTCTGGACAAAGCATGAAGTAGAACAATCATTTGTGACTTCCAGGGTGAAAATGGAGTATGTCTCTTCTTTCCTCCTTGTGCCCTCATATATCGAAATGTGGTAAGATGCCCAAACCTTGCAAAGCCATCTTAGTCCATACAGTGATGACTAGAATATAGGCTAACAATGTGGCTGTTAATTCAGTTAATAGATACACTTATGTAACATGGGAAAGTGAATGGTTAGCAAGATAATGTAAAGCAGACACTTATTTCTCAGTTTCTCTAACATATCTTGTGAATATGTTTATATGGGGAATATTGAAAGATTCAAACACTTGTTTCAAGTCTACCTTTCAAATCATGTTGTTGGACAATATGACAGGCAATCAGACAAATATTTAGTCAGAAATGAGATATCTAAATAATACCTATTTTCTTCATCCAAAAGAATCTTTTATCCACATAGACAGTTTGCTCTTCAATACACTAGATAGTAATCTTAAATATAATTCCACATAAGCTCATGATACTCACATTGGTACCAAATGCAGCTGCCAATATTCCTGAGATCCAAAACTTTCTGGATTTCTCTCCTTTTCAATCCATCAAACAGTATTTCATGAGTGTTCAAATGAGTAGTGCCTATATTTTGTTGAAATTATGTAGAATACTGACACAAGATATGAGAAATATGATGAAAGGGAACTGAGAAAAACACAGCAGAAATTCCAGAAATACATCTCACGGAAAAAATAAAACTTTAAAAATGGTCATGGGAGGTCACTTCCAAGATGGCCAAATAGGAACACCTCTGGTCTGCAGCTCCCAGCGAGATCGACACAGAAGACGGGTGATTTCTGCATTTCCAACTGAGGTACCTGCTTCATCTCATTGGAACTGGTTGGACAGTGGGTGCAACCCACAGAGGGCGAGCTGAAGCAGGGTGGGGTGTTGCCTCACCCGGGAAGTGCAAGGGGTCAGAGTATTTCTCTTTCCTAGCCAAGGGAAGCCATGATAGTCTGTACCTGGAGTAACGATACACTTCTAACAAAATACTGCACTTTTCCCACAGTCTTAGAAACCGGCAGACCAGGAGATATCATCCCATGCCTGACTCAGTGTGTCCCACACCCACAGAGCCTTGCTCACTGCTAGCATGGCAGTCTGAGATCAAGCTGGGATGTGGGAGTTTGGTGGGGGGAGGGCCATCCACCATTGCTGAGGCTTGAGTAGCTCACAGTGTAAACAAAGAGACCGGTAAGCATGAACTGGGTAGAGCCCTTCACAGCTCAGCAGGGCCTACTGCCTCTATAGATTCCACTTCTGGGTGCAGAGAATAGTAGAACAAAAGGCAGCAGACAGCTTCTACAGATTTAAACGTCCCTGTCTGACAGCTCTGAAGAGAGCAGTGGTTCTCTCAGCATGGGGTTTGAGTTTTGAGAACAGACAGACTGCCTCCTCAAGAAGGTCCCTGATCCCCATGTAGCCTGACTGGGAAACACCTCCCATTAGGGGCTGACAGACACCTCAAACAGGCAGGTGCCCCTCTGGGACAAAGCTTCCAGAGGCAGCAGACAGCTTCTGCAGACTTAAACGCCACTGTCTGACAGCTCTGAAGAGAGCAGTGGTTCTGTCATCATGGGGTTCAAGCTCTGAGAATGGACTGACTGCCTCCTCAAGCAGGTCCCTGACCCCCATGTAGCCTGACTGGGAAACACCTCCCAGTAAGGGCTGACAGACACCTCAAACAGGCAGGTGCCCCTCTGGGATGAAGCTTCCAGAGGAAGGATCAAGCAACAATATTTGCTATTCTGCAGCCTCCATTGGTGACACTCAGGCAAACAAGGTCTGGAGTGAACCTCCAGCAAACTCCAACAGACCTGCAGCTGAGGGGTCTGTTAGAAGGAAAACTAACAAACAGAAAGGAATAGCATCAATATCACCAAAAAGGACATCCACACCAAAACCCCATTTGTAGGTCACCAACATCAAAAATCAAAGGTAGATAAAACCACAAAGATGGGGAGAAACCAGAGCAGAAAAGCTAAAAATTCCAAAAAAAAGAGAGCACCTCTTCTCCTCCAAAGGATTGCAGCTCCTTGCCAGCAAGGGAATAAAACTGGACAGATAATGAGTTTGATGAGTTGACAGAAGTAGACTTCAGAAGGTCTGGTAAAACAAACTTCTCCAAGCTAAAGAAGCATGTTCTAACCCACTGCAAGGAAGCTAAAAACCTTTTAAAAAGGTTAGACAAATGGCTAACTGGAATAAACAGTATAAAAAAGACCTTAAATTATCCGATGGAGCTGAAAACCAGCATGAGAACTTCATGATGCATGCACAAGCTTCAATAGCTGATTCAATCAAGTGGGAGAAAGGCTATTAGTGATTGAAGATCAAATTAATGAAATAAAGCGAGAAGATTGGTGAAAAAAGAGTGAAAAGAAATGAACAAAACCACCAAAAATATAGGACTATGTGAATAGACCAAATCTACGTCTGATTGGTGAACCTGAAACTGACAGGGAGAATGGAACCAAGTTAGAAAACATTCTTCAGCATATTATCCAGGAGAACTTCCCTAACATAGCAAGGCAGGCCAACATTCAAATTCAGGAAATACAGAGACCACCACAAAGATACTCCTCAAGATGAACAACCCCAAGACACATAATTGTCAATTCACCAAATTTGAAATGAAGGAAAAAACATTAAGGGCAGCCAGAAAGAAAGATCGGGTTACCCACAAGGGGAAGCCCATCAGACTAACAGCAGATCTCTCAACAGAAAGCCTACAAGCCAGAAGAAAGTGGAGGCCAATATTCAACATTCTTAAAGAAAGAATTTTCAACCCAGAATCTCATATCCACCCAAACTAAGTGAAGGAGTAATAAAATCCTTTACAGGCAAGCAAATGTTTAGAGATTTTGTCACCACCAGGCCTGCCTAACAAGAGTTCCTTAAGGAAGCACTAAACATGGAAAGAAACAATTGGTACCAGCCACTGCAAAAACACACCAAATGGTAAACACCATCAATGCTGTGAAGAAACTGCATCAATTAATGAGCAAAATAACCAGCTAACATCATAATGCAGGATCAAATTCAAACATAACAATATTAACCTTAAATGCAAATGGGCTAAATGCCCCAATTAAAAGACACAGACTGGCAAATTGGATAAAGAGTAAAGACCCATCTGTGCACTGTATTCAAGAGACCCATCTCATGTGCAAAGATGCACATAGGCTCCAAATAAAGGGATGGAGGAAGATCTACTAAGCAAGTGGAAAGGAAAAAAAAAAAAAAAAAAAAAAAAAAAAAAGCAGGGGTTGCAATCCTAGTCTATGATAAAACAGACTTTAAATGAACAAGATCAAAAGAGACAAAGAAGGCCACTACATAATGGTAAAGGGATCAGTGCAACATGAACACGTAACTATCCTAAATATATACGCACCCAATACAGGAGCACTCAGATTCATAAAGCAAGACCTTAGAGACCTACAAAGAGACTTAGACTCCTACACAATAATAATTGGAGACTTTAACACTCCACTGTCAATATTAGACAGATCGACGAGACAGAAGGTTAAGAAGGATACCCAGGATTTGAACTCAGCTCTGGACCAAGCAGACCTAATAGACATCTACAGAACACCACAACCCAAATCAACAGAATATGCATTCTTCCTACCACCATATCACATGTATTTGAAAATCGACCACATAATTGGTAGTAAAACACTCCTCAGCAAATGTAAAAGAACAGAAATCACAGCAAATTATCTATCAGACCACAATGCAATCAAATTAGAACTCAGGATTAAGAAACTCACTCAAAACTGCAAAACTGCATGGAAACAAACTGCTCCTGAATGACTACTGGGTACATAACAAAATGAAGGCAGAAATAAAAATGTTCTTTAAAACAAATGAGAACAAAGAGACAACACACCAGAATCTCTGGGACACATTTAGAGGGAAATTTATAGAACTAAATGCCCACAGGAGAAAGCAGGAAAGATCTAAAATCGACACCCTAACATCACAATTCAAAGAACTAGAGAAGCCAGAGCAAACAAATTCAAAAGCTAGCAGAAGGCCAGAAATAACTAAGATCAGAGCAGAACTGAAGGAGATAGAGATACAAAAACCCCTTCAAAAAAATCAAAAAATCCAGGGGCTGGTTTTTTGAAAAGATCAAGAAAATTGATAGACCGCTAGCAAGACTAATAAAGAAGAAAAGAGAGAAGAATCAAATAGACGCAATAAGGAAAGATAAAGGGGATATAACCACCAACCCCACAGAAATCCAAACTACCATCAGAGAATACTATAAACAACTCTGTGCAAATAAACTAGAAAATCTAGAAGAAATGGATAAGTTTCTGGACACATACACACACTGAAGACTAAACCAGAAAGAAGTTGAATCTGTGAATAGACCAAAAACAGGTTCTGAAATTGAAGCAATAATTAATAGTCTACCAACCAAAATAAGTCCAGGACCAGAGGGATTCACAGCCAAATTCTACCAGAGGTACAAAGAGGAGCTGGTACCATACCTGCTTAAACGATTCCAATGAATAGAAAAAAAGGAAATTCTCCCTAACTCATTTTATGAGGCTAGCATCATCCTGATACCAAAGCCTGGTACAGACATGACAAAAAAAAAGAGAGAATTTTAGGCCAATATCCCTGATGAACATCAATGAGAAAATCCTCAATAAAATACTGGCAAACCGAATCCAGTAGCACATCAAAAAGCTTATCCACCATGATCAAGTAGGTTACATCCCTGGGATGCAAGGCTGGTTCAACACATGCAAATCAATAAACGTGATCCATCACATAAACAGAACCAATGACAAAAAACACATGATTATCTCAATAGATACAGAAAAAGCCTTCAACAACATTCAACAACGCTTCATGCTGAAAACTCTCAATAAACTAGGTATTGATGGAATGTATATCAAAATAATAAGAGCTATTTATGACAAACCCACCACCAATATCACACTGAATGGACAAAAGCTGGAAGCATTCCCTTTGAAAATAAGCACAAGGCAAAGATGCCTTCTCTCACCACTCCTATTAAACACAGTGTTGGAAGTTCTGGCTGGGGCAATCTAGCAAGAGAAAGAAATAAAAAATAATCAACTAGGAAAAGAGGAAGTCAAGTCGTCTCTGTTTGCAGATGGCATGATTGTATATTTAGAAAACCCCATTGTCTCAGCCCAAAGTCTCCTTAACCTGATAAGCAACTTCAGCAAAATCTCAGGATACAAAATCAATGTGCAAAAATCACAAGCATTCCTATACTCCAATAATAGACAAACAGAGCCAAATCATGAGTGAACACCCATTCACAATAGCTTCAAAGAAAATAAAATACCTAGGAATACAACTTACAAGGGATGTAAAAGGCCTCCTCAAGGAGAACTACAAACCACCGCTCAACAAAATAACTGAGGGCACAAACAAATGGAATAACATTCCATGTTCATGGATAGGAAGAATCAATATCATGGATAAGAAGAATCAATATCATGAAGAATCAATATTGTGAAAAGTCATTTATAGATTCAATGCTACCACCATCAAGCTACCATGGACTTTCTTTACAGAACTGGAAAAAAGTACTTTAAAGTTCATATGGAACTACAAAAGGGCCCACATAGCCAAGACAATCCTAAGTAAAAAGAACAAAGCTGGAGACATCTCACTACCTGACTTCAAACTATACTACAAGGCTGTAGTAACCAAAACAGCATGGTACTGGTACCAAAAAAGATATGTAGACCAATGGAACAGAATAGAGGCCTCAGAAATAACACCACATATCTACAACCATCTAATTTTTGACAAACCTGACAAAAGCAAGAAACAGGGAAAGGATTCCCTATTTAATAAATGGTGCTGGGAAAACTGGCTACCCATATGTAGAAAGCTGAAACTGGATCCCTTCCTTACACTGTATACAAAAATTAATTTGAGATGGATTAAAGCCTTAAATGTAAGACCTAACACCATAAAAACCCTAGAAGAAAACGTAGGCGATATCATTCAGGACATAGGCATGGGCAAAGACTTCATGTCTAAAACACTAAAAGGAATGGCAACAAAAGCCAAAATTGACAAATGGCATCTAATTAAACTAAAGAGCTTCTGCACAGCAAAATAAACTATCATCAGAGTGATCAGGCAACCTACACAATGGGAGAAAATCTTTGCAATCTACCCAATCTGACAAAGGGCTAATATCCAGAATCTACAAATAACTTAAACAAATTTACAAGAAAAAAACAAACAACCCCATCAAAAAGTGGGCAAAGGATATGAACAGACACTTTTCAACAGAAGACATTTATGCAGCCAACATATTGAATTTTTTCAACAAGATGAAAAAATGCTCATCATCACTGGTCATCAGAGAAATGCAAATCAATACCACAATGAGGTACCATCTCATGCCAGTTAGAATGGCGATCATTAAAAGTCAGGAAACAATAGATGCTGGAGAGGAGGTGGAGAAATAGGAATGCTTTACACTGTTGGTGGCAGTGTAAACTAGTTCAACCGTTGTGGAAGACAGTGTGGTGATTCCTCAAGGATCTAGAACTAGAAATACCATTTGACCCAGTGATCCCATTACTGGGGATATACCCAAAGGAATATAAGCCTTCATTGTGAAGTCTTCCACATATATATGTTAAATAAGTTTCGTGCCTTTTATCCTACTAATCAATCTGCTTCATGTCAGTGATTTTTCAGTGAACATTTAGAGAGCCAAGAGACTGAATCATAATAACAACAAAAGCAAGAGCAAGTAACAAGGTAGATACAAATTTGCAAAGATCAAGTCAATCCTTTAATGATTTTTAACATAACTAATAAAAATGCCAAAGACCCATTGTTTAAATTCTGAAGAATTTGTCACTGCACTTCCAACTAGACTATGCTCTTCCAGACTGAACTGACAATAGATTTGAAAAACTTATAACTAAGCATATTATTTTAGCAATGTCTTCATTTTGGTTGAAATAGAAGTGAATTACATTCTAAGCAATGTTCAAAATATTCAAATTAGTTTATTAAAATATTCAAATTAGTTTATTGAAATCCCTTTAAAATGTATTAAAGCACAATTCAGACAAGCTTAATACTTGCCTAGAAATGTAACAATTGTTAACTGATTTAATAAGAAGTACGTACTGTATTTCTCTTCTATTTATTTACTGATATAGGACTTAAGAAGGAGTTACTTAGGCAGATACCAAGGGTATGAGAGTACTCAGTAAGGCTTTTACTTTTAACAAAATGCAGTCCTAAATCATTCTCTAGCAAAGAGTAGCGTGCAAGCTGGAGGCTTGCACAGGTGAATGCCAGCAGGAACTAAGGACTAGACATTTTCAAAATGGCAGCTTCATCTTCCCTTCTCTGCCAGCCATGTGTATTGTAAGGAACAGACAAGATGGTGCTGATCAACTAGACAGCCCATTTGCATAAGAGGATTAGGGTGAGGCAACCAGCCTTCCCTGTGTGCTATGTAAACATCATACCAGATCGAACCGATCTGTGAGCCTTGCATAAATCAGACACTGCCTCCTCAAACTGGACTATAAAACTCAGTGCATTCATTGTCAGCTGGTCCTCTCTCCGCTCAGAGATCCCTTCCTCTATAGAAGCTGTTTCTCTTTCTCTTCTCGTCTACCTATTAAACCTCCACTCCTAAACTCCTCATGTGTGTCTGTGTACTAAATTTTCCTGGTGCATGACAATGAACCCCAGTTTTATATTCCAAACAGCATAACCACTTCATAATGGGGGCTTGTCCAGGATACCAAGGTACAACATTCATTGAAATGGTAAGTAGAGGAGCAGACTCCAACTCTGTCCTTTCATTCAGAGGCTCTCGGCCTCTATTTTAAACCTTTCACAGAGGACTGAGCTGTTGCATGGGGCTGGAAGAAGTCCTGGGGCAACTGAGAATTTCTGGCCAGGGCTACGCCCAGGTTTTATCCAAAGGCTTCTGAACTGACTCCAGCCTCTGACCACCCCTACAGAGTGTTGGCAACAGGATCTCCAACTTTCCTATCATAATTTCCTTCTTTCCAGTCCATGATCATTATATCTCTTATCCTCTCTGTGCAGATAAGATGTGCAGGAAATTTTACAGTTCAGGAAAGTAATCTTATTTAGCAAGATCAAGGAATATCATAGCAACTAGAGATATAACTCAAGGGAAGATGTCTTCTTGATTTCCTAGGAAGAGAGAGTTCTCCCCGCTCCCAACAGTGAGCATCTCTCTCTCTCTCAGCCCTTGGTCTGGAGAGCATACGGCATTTCCAGGTCTCTCTCTGCCCTCAGTGTGGAAAGCACGTGGCATTTCCAGGTCTCTCTCTGCCCTCAGTGTGGAAAGCACTTGGCATTTCCAGGTCTCTCTCTGCCCTCAGTGTGGAAAGCACATGGCATTTCCAGGTCTCTCTCTGCCCTTGGTATGGAAAGCACATGGCATTTCCAAGTCTCTCTCTGTCCTTGCTCTAGAGAGCACGTGGTGTCTCAAGGTCAACAGCTCCACCTAGTGGAATAGGGATCCTCTCCAAGAGGCACATTGTCGGTCCTTTACCAAAACACCCTAGCTTTCCAATTTCCTTCTCTTTATGGGCCTCTCTCTTAGAAACCAGGCTTTATTCTGCTTCTGTAAGTGGGAAAATTCTACCTTCAACAAGTAGGAGTAAAATGTCCTCTGAAGCCAAATCTTAGTCTTGATACTGTCCAATTAGCAGGAAAACAATCATTTAGTCCCTAAGTTCTTTTAAGGCACCTATTCTGCCTCCAATTAGAGTGGTATTCAATTAGTATGCTGATTTTAAGTTCTGAAGTTAACAGGAACCATTCTCTAATGGTAAACACTTTAGCTCAAGCCATAATAGCAAGATATAGAGTTCAATCTAGCACTTCTCCTCCATTAAAGAGGCCTTGCCCAACTATAATATAGTTTTTCTTGAGATCTATATTTTGGGGAGCCAGGCAGGTCACACAAGTCTAGGAAATCAAAGGAGAATCACAGGCAGAGAACTAGAGCCACTTGCATGAGCATGACTAACCCCAATCACTTAGTTCCTCTGGTTCCATGGCTGGGTTATCTCTGAAACCATGGGTGGCACGTTCAACAAGGTGCCAGGACCCAGGAACCACAGAGGCAAAATAGCAGGGGGGATGCCCCCACTGTCTTCCTCTTTTGGTGTGGTGTGGGCCACGCCAAAAGGAAGGAGACTAAAGGAACTCATTTTTCTCACTTTTCTTTAGATAGGTACCATTCAGTACCATTCCCTGGAGTGCATTATGAAGCACAAGGACTCCTTTGACCCTGAGATTTTAAAGAAAAAATCTGCTCATTTTCTTTTGCACAAGGGCATAGCCTTTTCACTAGACCTTTGTAAGCATTACAAAATCAACCCAGGCCTTTTAGCAATCATATCAGGCAGGCCCAAAGAGAATAATTCCCTCAAATTAGAAAAGTAACTTCCAGGGGAACCATCTGAGGTAGCTATTGGGTGTCCCAGCTCATTAAACCCCTCTTATTTGGGGCCACCTTGAACCACACCACCAGCTTTTCCACCTCCACCATATCCAAAATTTCCCACTCCCCCACCTTTGCTCTTACCCCTACAGGGTAATTCCCAATGGAGGTGATGCCACTAGGGTTCAAGTTCCCTTCTCATTGCAGGTCTTTCGGCAAATAAAAGGAGTAGGATTAGTCCGATTTTCTGAAGATCCTGATAGGTATATAGAAGACTTCCAAAATTTAACTCAGGTGTTTGACCTCTCATGAAGGGATGTTATGTTGCTTCTAAGCTAAATCCTAACACAGATGAGAAGCAGGCAGCAGAGAAATTCAGAGGTGAGCAATATATCTCCTACCCTGTTTGCCAGGGTATCACCAGCAGAGGCTGCAGAACTGCAAATATTGCAGAACAGCAAATGTAGCTGCCTGATCATTCCTCTGGAAGCTTCGTCTCAGAGGGGTACCTAGACGTATGAGGTGTCAATCTGCCCCTACTGAGAGGTGCCTCCCAGTTAGGCTACTCAGGCCATCAGGGACCCACTTGAGGAGGCAGTCTGTCCATTCTCAGATCTCAAACTCCATGCTGGTAGATCCACTACTCTCTTCAAAGCTGGCAGAATGGGCCGTTTATGTCTGCAGAAGTTTCTGCTGCCTTTTGTTCAGCTATGTCCTGCCCCCAGAGGTGAAGTCTACAGAGGCAGGAAGGCCTCCTTGACCTGCGGTGGGCTCCACCCAGTTCCAGTTTCCCGGCTGCTTTGTTTACCTACTCAAGCCTCAGCAATGGCAGGCGCCCCTCCCCTAGCCTCACTGCCACCTTGCAGTTTGATCTCAGACTGCTGTGCTAGCAGTGAGCAAGGCTCTTTGGGTGTGGGACTCTCTGAACCAGGCACGGGATATAATCTCCTGGTGTGCTGTTTGCTAAGACCATTGGAAAAGTGCAGTATTAGGGTGGGAGTGACCTGATTTTCCAGGTGCCATTTGTCAAGGCTTCCCTTGGCTAGGAAAGGGAATTCCCAGACCCCTTGTGCTTCCCAGGTGAGGCGATGCCTTGCCCTGCTTTGGCTCACAGTCCATAGGCTGTACCCACTGTTCTGCACCCACTGCCCAACAAGCCCCAGTGAGATGAACCTCGTACCTCAATTGGAAATGCAGAAATCACCTGTCTTCTCGTCGCTCACGCTGGGAGCTGTACACTGGAGCTGTTACTATTCAGCCATCTTCTGTGGAAGGTATTAATAGTCAGAAATGAGCAGGGCAGGAGAATCCTCCACCCTCAAAACCAGGAATGTCAAACAACTATCAGGTGATGATCAGACAGTTGTTAAACTGTCTCTCTCGAATAATAATTGATCACAGCCAGAGCCAGAGAAGGGCATTCTCCCAACAGACAGAAAATACTTGAACCTGGCGATAAGTAGCTTCCCAATAAGATCAGTAGTAGGGCGAGTGATCTAAAACATGTGCACTGTGAGGCAAAATGGCAGAGTCTAACTGATACATAACCTTCCTCTAGGAAGCACTCAACTGGTAAGGGAAAAACACCTCAATTGAGCATGTATACAACTTCCATAAACACTGCATATGCAGCCCCTCCCAAGCACTGACAGGCCACTGTGCATCAGGGCAGACCACCCCAAGGGGAGAATTAGGGGAGAAGGGACACAACCCCCTGGAAGTGTGCCAACATATAAAACCCTAAGTCAAAGGTCAAACCATGCATTTGAATCTCTCAAGTAACCCACTTGACCCTCTTCTAAGTAAACTTTACTTCCTTTCATTCCTGCTCTAAAACTTCATAAAAAACCTTCACTCCTCTAAAACTTGCCTTGGTCTTTTCCTCTAAACTTCTGTGACACTGGAAGAAAACAGTTATAAAAGATATATTTGTTACCTAACACAATATAAAGGAAATATCAGGCTTAATTACTTTATTATACTGAAAATCAAAGTTTATTTTGTGTCCCAGGATAGATTAATATGTTTGAATCGCTGGAGTGCTGCTGCAACCTGAAATACCCAGATAATTTCTGACTGTCCCCAGCATTTGTGCTCTCCAGTTTTAGTCCTACAGGGTATTGGAAACACATGTATAATCATAAGATCATTACAGAAAAGACTGATTCATTTTAGCCCTCATTTCACTGTTGTGATACCAAGAGTACTTATCAGCCTTTCTGAATAATATTTGACTCCACCTAAAGTGTATACAACACATATTTTTCTGGTGAAACTAATAAATAAATACATATTTCATTGACCACATTTTGCCATGTCCTTTATCACCACTGACCCTAAACCACTACCCATATTTGTTGTTAGCACACAGCAAAAGCACCATAGGATAATTACCCTGTCACTTAGGAAGCAACACTAATTTCCTTGGTAATGGGATCTTGGTCTGTAGGTGCAATGCAGAAAGTTTCAGAAGATAGAATATTTGCTGATTAATATAAAGAAATGATGATGATTTCTTAAGGGAAATATGAATAGTTTCTAAAAATTAAGACCAATCAGAAATTAAGCCCATTCATGGGAAAAAGCAAGCTGCAAATAAATGAACTGCAGAGAAACACTAATCCCATTTTAGTTAATCTTTTTACCTTCTCCCTACTAAATAATTTTTAAGCTGCCATCAAGAAGTCAACATACTATGTGATATTTACCATATTTAATTAAAATTAAAGGAATAAGGGAGAGAGTACGTACACACACACACACACACACACACACACACACACAAATAAACTGTAAATCACCAGAGAAACAGCCAAATGGAAGGTAGCCAAAGGAAAAAGTAGAAGCTCTTGGGAGCCTGGATAATGTTGATCAACTGGGTAGATGACATCAGTAAAGTGTAAATGCCAAAGTTTATCTAAAACCATCAGTAGATGAGGCGAAGTTGATTACATAAAATTGAAAACTAACTATACTAAAGATCATTATTTTAATGACATACAAGACTATAAATTTAAGAGATTCCCAAAGGAAGTGATTGAAATGAAACTGAATGAAAATCCATTTGTAGAGATATTTTTAAACCATGTCGGGTCAAAGAAAAAGCAAGTTCATGGTAAGAAATAATCTTACACTGACAAGCGAGGGACGAATTTTCCTTTTAGCTTTTCCTAGATAACGTTTGTTTCTTTTTGGTCAATTTTCAGTCTATGGAGTGGATTTTATAGCGAGAAATTATTCAGCAAGCTATATGCTTGAGATTCTTTAATTCACTTCTCCTTTTACTGAACCAGACTGTATTCATAAATCATTGAACCTTTGCCACCTTAGTTTTACATTTCAGCTCCAGTATAGTCTTGGGTGTTTTCACTAATGTCCTAGTCAATTTTTAATTCTGTACGAATGCAGAAGGAAAGATATTTGTCTCGAGTAAATGTCAAAAATTACATTTTGAATTAGCATGATTTGAATTCCTGATCTGTTTTGACCTCTGATTGTTTTATTTTTAATAGTATATTTGTGATCCAGATACAGTATTTGCAGAAAATTGAGTCTAAATAGAAAAGTTTTTTTTAATGCATCTATAATTAGAGAAAAGTTTACAAATAGTTATATTTGAATGTCTTTAAAAAGCAAAGGCTTTCTGTAGACTTTTTAAAATATTTTTGCTTCTACCCCAGATTTTTTTGAAAAAGCAGCATTATTGAGGTAATTAAGTAATTAACATACAATAAATTGCACATAGTGTGTACACAGTGATAAGTTTTGACATAATCCCTCCATTCCACCCTTTTTTGTCCCCACTATGTACAAGCAACTACTGATCTACTATCAGTCACTAAATATTAGTTAGCAAACACTAAAATTGTACAGAAATGCAATCATACACTATGTGCTTTGTGTGTGTATGTGTGTATGTGTAGGCTTTTTTCATTCAACATAGGTATTTTGGGATCCTTCCCATTGTAGTATTTATCAAGAGCTCATTCTTTTTTATTGCTCAGCAGTACTTCATTGTATATGGATACATCAGTTTGTTTATCCATCAATAGGTATTGATGAACATTTAGGTTGTTTCCAGTTTGGGGCTATTGCAAAAGAAGCAGCTATGAACACTGTGCACATGTCTTTGTATAGGCTTTAGGTGTAGAATAGCTACATCATATAGTAGGTATGCACTTAACTTTTTAAAGAAACTGCCAAGCAGTTTCCCCAAGTAGTTAAACTTTTTCAGAATCCTGTCCATAATATAAGAGGGTTCCAGTTGTTTCATATTTTTGACAACATCTGCTATGGCCCATCTGTTTAATCTTATACTAATAGATGTGTAATGGAATCACATTATAGTTTTCATTTGCATTTCTTAATGTCTAATGATGAGATTTTTATTGAAATTGCTTTGAATCTATAGATCAATTCAGGAGATATAAAATTTAATAATAATAAATCTTCTGAATCAAGAACACAGTATACTTCTCAACTTCTTTCAGAAACATGCTCTCACTTTTGTTATACAAGTTTTTTACTTCTTTGTCAAATTTTTCTCTATTTCATATTTTAATGCTATTGTAAATATTATTTTTATTTCAATTTCTGATTATTAATTGCTAGAATATAAAAATAAAATAGATTTTTTAATAGTGTCTTTTATCCTGCAAAATTAGTAAACTTATTAGTTCAAGAAATTTTTTTGTATATTTCCTCTGATTTGCTGCATAATCATTCATCTGCAAATAAAGACAATTTTACTTATTTCATCTCCATTTGGATGTGTTTTCTTTCTTTTCCTTTATTACTATAGAAACACTATTATAATATTACATAGAAGTGATAAAAGTCTTATACCTGATCTTGCTTGTACCTAATCTCAGGGGGAAAGTATTTAGTCTTTCACAATTTTATAGCATGTTAACAATAGGTTTTTAGTATGTGCCCTTTATTAGTTTTAGTAAATTACCTTAAACTCCTAGTTTTCTAAGAATTTTTCTCAAGAATAAGTAATGAATATTTTTTCAATGCTTTTCCCACATCTATTGACATGATTATGTAGTTTTTCTTTTTAGTTTGTTTTAATGCTTACACTGATTTTTCTAACGTTAAAAGAATCTTGCATTCTTTGTATAAATCCTACTTGGTTATAACGGTTATAATTCAATATCTCTTTTAAATATTGATGGATTCAATTTGCAAAAAGCACTCATTAAAACTTTGCATTCTCATCATGAAAAAGATTGATTTGTAGTTTTTCTTTCCTTGTAATGTCTTCAGCTAAGTTTGTGTCAGGATAATACTGACTTTACAAGATGAGGGAAAAATATTCCCTCCTGTTTTCGATGTGAATTTTGTAATGCTGGTATTATTTTTTTCTTAAATGTTTGGTAGAATTCACCAGTGAAGCTATCTGGACTAGAAGCTCTCCCGGTACAATAGAAGTGTTTAGCTACAGTTTCAGTTTCTCTAATAGATATAGGCTATTCTGGTTAGCTATTTTTTCTTGTGTGAGCTTTGGTAATTTGTGTGAATTTGTTCATTTTATGTAAGTTGTTAAATGTATTGGCATAATGTTATTCATAGTATTCCCTTAATATTCATTTCATAAATTCAAGATCTCTACTGATATCACCCCCTCACTTCTAATATGGGTAATATGTGGCTTCTGTCATTTGTATATGTATGTGTTAACAGTCTGACCAGAGATTTATCAATTTTGTTTATCTTCCTATAGAATCATTTCTTGGTTTTATTTTTTTTCTATTGTGTTTATGTTTTCTGTTGCCTTGATTTGCACCATTATTGTTACTATATCCTTTCTTCTATTAATTTTTGGATTTAATTTGCTCTTTTTTTCTAGTTTCCTAATGTGGAAAATGAGAATACTAACTTGACACTTTTCTTTGTAATATAGGTGATTAATACTGTAAATTTGTCCTAAGTATGATTTTGGCAGCATCTGACAAATGTTGCTATGCTAAGTTTTAATTTTCATTTGGCTTTTGATTTCTTCCTTGTCTCGTAGGTTATTTATAAGTGTACAATTTACCTTCAAATATTTAGGGTTTCCCCAGATATCTTTCTGTTATTGATTTCTAATTTAATTCCATTAGTGTGAGAGAACACACTTTGCATGTCTTGAATTCTTTTAAATTTATTGAAATGTATTTTTTTTACCCAGAATATGGTCTACTTTTGCAATGATCCATTTAAATTTCTTTAAATGTGCAATCATCTGTTATTGCATAAATTACTTCTATAAATTTCAACTAGGTCTTTGGGTCGATTGTGGCGTTGTATCTTCAACTTAGTTGACTGTGTTGTTATATTCTTACTGGCTTTCTATCTCCTTGGCCTATCAATTATTAAAATAATGACATTAACATATCCATCTATCATTGTGAATATGTCTATTTCTCCTTATAATTTTTTTGTCTCTTGACTTTGAAAGCTCTATTTTTAGGTAAATAAAAATTTAGAATAGTACATGTTCTTGATTAATTGACCTACTTCTCATTATAAAATGATCTCTTCGGGGGGGCGGAGCAAGATGGCCGAATAGGAACAGCTCCCGTCTCCAACTCACAGCGCCAGCGACACAGAAGACCGGTGATTTCTGCATTTTCAACTGAGGTACTGGGTTCATCTCACTGGGGAGTGCCGGACGATCGGTGCTGGTCAGCTGCTGCAGCCCGACCAGCGAGAGCTGAAGCAGGGCGAGGCATCGCCTCACCTGCGAAGCGCAAGGGGGAAGGGAATCCCTTTTCCTAGCCAGGGGAACTGAGACACACAACACCTGGAAAATCGGGTAACTCCCACCCCAATATTGCGCTTTAAGCAAACAGGCACACCAGGAGATCATATCCCACACCTGGCCGGGACGGTCCCACACCCACGAAGCCTCCCTCATTGCTAGCACAGCAGTCTGTGATCTACCAGCAAGGCAGCAGCGAGGCTGGGGGAGGGGCGCCCGCCATTGCTGAGGCTTAAGTAGGTAAACAAAGCTGCTGGGAAGCTCCAACTGGGTGGAGCTCACAGCAGCTCAAGGAAACCTGCCTGTCTCTGTAGACTCCACCTCTGGGGACAGGGCACAGCTACACAACAACAACAACAACAACAAAAAAGCAGCAGAAAGCTCTGCAGACGCAAACGACTCTGTCTGACAGCTTTGAAGAGAGCAGTGGATCTCCCAACACGGAGGTTGAGATCTGAGAAGGGACAGACTGCCTGCTCAAGTGGGTCCCTGACCCCTGAGTAGCCTAACTGGGAGACATCCCCCACTAGGGGCAGTCTGACACCCCACACCTCACAGGGTGGAGTACACCCCTGAGAGGAAGCTTCCAAAGCAAGAATCAGACAGGTACACTCGCTGTTCAGAAATATTCTATCTTCTGCAGCCTCTGCTGCTGATACCCAGGCAAACAGGGTCTGGAGTGGACCTCAAGCAATCTCCAACAGACCTACAGCTGAGGGTCCTGACTGATAGAAGGAAATCTATCAAACAGGAAGGACACCTACACCAAAACCCCATCAGTACATCACCATCATCAAAGACCAGAGGCAGATAAAACCACAAAGATGGGGAAAAAGCAGGGCAGAAAAGCTGGAAATTCAAAAAATAAGAGCACATCTCCCCCGGCAAAGGAGCGCAGCTCATCGCCAGCAACGGATCAAAGCTGGACGGAGAATGACTTTGACGAGATGAGAGAAGAAGGCTTCAGTCCATCAAATTTCTCAGAGCTAAAGGAGGAATTACGTACCCAGCGCAAAGAAACTAAAAATCTTGAAAAAAAAGTGGAAGAATTGACGGCTAGAGTAATTAATGCAGAGAAGGTCATAAACGAAATGAAAGAGATGAAAACCATGACACGAGAAATACGTGACAAATGCACAAGCTTCAGTAACCGACTCGATCAACTGGAAGAAAGAGTATCAGCAATTGAGGATCAAATGAATGAAATGAAGCGAGAAGAGAAACCAAAAGAAAAAAGAAGAAAAAGAAATGAACAAAGCCTGCAAGAAGTATGGGATTATGTAAAAAGACCAAATCTACGTCTGATTGGGGTGCCTGAAAGTGAGGGGGAAAATGGAACCAAGTTGGAAAACACTCTTCAGGATATCATCCAGGAGAACTTCCCCAACCTAGTAGGGCAGGCCAACATTCAAATCCAGGAAATACAGAGAACGCCACAAAGATACTCCTCGAGAAGAGCAACTCCAAGACACATAATTGCCAGATTCACCAAAGTTGAAATGAAGGAAAAAATCTTAAGGGCAGCCAGAGAGAAAGGTCGGGTTACCCACAAAGGGAAGCCCATCAGACTCACAGCAGATCTCTCGGCAGAAACTCTCCAAGCCAGAAGAGAGTGGGGGCCAATATTCAACATTCTTAAAGAAAAGAATTTTAAACCCAGAATTTCATATCCAGCCAAACTAAGTTTCATAAGTGAAGGAGAAATAAAATCCTTTACAGATAAGCAAATGCTTAGAGATTTTGTCACCACTAGGCCTGCCTTACAAGAGACCCTGAAGGAAGCACTCAACATGGAAAGGAACAACCGGTACCAGCCATTGCAAAAACATGCCAAAATGTAAAGACCATCGAGGCTAGGAAGAAACTGCATCAACTAACGAGCAAAATAACCAGTTAATATCATAATGGCAGGATCAAGTTCACACATAACAATCTTAACCTTAAATGTAAATGGACTAAATGCTCCAATGAAAAGACACAGACTGGCAAACTGGATAAAGAGTCAAGACCCATCAGTCTGCTGTATTCAGGAGACCCATCTCACACGCAGAGACATACATAGGCTCAAAATAAAGGGATGGAGGAAGATTTACCAAGCAAATGGAGAACAAAAAAAAGCGGGGGTTGCAATCCTAGTCTCTGATAAAACAGACTTTAAACCATCAAAGATCAAAAGAGACAAAGAAGGCCATTACATAATGGTAAAGGGATCAATTCAACAGGAAGAGCTAACTATCCTAAATATATATGCACCCAATACAGGAGCACCCAGATTCATAAAGCAAGTCCTTAGAGACTTACAAAGAGACTTAGACTCCCATACAATAATAATGGGAGACTTCAACACTCCACTGTCAACATTAGACAGATCAACAAGACAGAAAGTTAACAAGGATATCCAGGAATTGAACTCATCTCTGCAGCAAGCAGACCTAATAGACATCTATAGAACTCTCCACCCCAAATCAACAGATTATACATTCTTCTCAGCACCACATCATACTTACTCCAAAATTGACCATATAATTGGAAGTAAAGCACTCCTCAGCAAATGTACAAGAACAGAAATTATAACAAACTGTCTCTCAGACCACAGTGCAATCAAACTAGAACTCAGGACTAAGAAACTCAATCAAAACCGCTCAACTACATGGAAACTGAACAATCTGCTCCTGAATGACTACTGGGTACATAACGAAATGAAGGCAGAAATAAAGATGTTCTTTGAAACCAATGAGAACAAAGATACAACATACCAGAATCTCTGGGACACATTTAAAGCAGTGTGTAGAGGGAAATTTATAGCACTAAATGCCCACAAGAGAAAGCAGGAAAGATCAAAAATTGACACTCTAACATCGCAATTAAAAGAACTAGAGAAGCAAGAGCAAACACATTCCACAGCTAGCAGAAGGCAAGAAATAACTAAGATCAGAGCAGAACTGAAGGAGATAGAGACACAAAAAACCCTCCAAAAAATCAGTGAATCCAGGAGTTGGTTTTTTGAAAAGATCAACAAAATTGACAGACCACTAGCAAGACTAATAAAGAAGAAAAGAGAGAAGAATCAAATCGACGCAATTAAAAATGATAAAGGGGATATCACCACCGACCCCACAGAAATACAAACTACCATCAGAGAATACTATAAACACCTCTACGCAAATAAACTGGAAAACCTAGAAGAAATGGATAATTTCCTGGACACTTACACTCTTCTAAGACTAAACCAGGAAGAAGTTGAATCCCTGAATAGACCAATAGTAGGCTCTGAAATTGAGGCAATAATTAATAGCCTACCAACCAAAAAAAGTCCAGGACCAGATGGATTCACAGCTGAATTCTACCAGAGGTATAAGGAGGAGTTGGTACCATTCCTTCTGAAACTATTCCAATCAATAGAAAAAGAGGGAATCCTCCCTAACTCATTTTATGAGGCCAACATCATCCTGATACCAAAGCCTGGCAGAGACACAACAAAAAAAGAGAATTTTAGACCAATATCCCTGATGAACATCGATGCAAAAATCCTCAATAAAATACTGGCAAACCGGATTCAACAACACATCAAAAAGCTTATCCACCATGATCAAGTGGGCTTCATCCCTGGGATGCAAGGCTGGTTCAACATTCGCAAATCAATAAACATAATCCAGCATATAAACAGAACCAAAGACAAGAACCACATGATTATCTCAATAGATGCAGAAAAGGCTTTTGACAAAATTCAACAGCCCTTCATGCTAAAAACTCTCAATAAATTCGGTATTGATGGAACGTACCTCAAAATCATAAGAGCTATTTATGACAAACCCACAGCCAATATCATACTGAATGGGCAAAAACTGGAAAAATTCCCTTTGAAAACTGGCACAAGACAGGGATGCCCTCTCTCACCACTCCTATTCAACATAGTGTTGGAAGTTCTGGCTAGGGCAATTAGGCAAGAGAAAGAAATCAGGGGTATTCAGTTAGGAAAAGAAGAAGTCAAATTGTCCCTGTTTGCAGATGACATGATTGTATATTTAGAAAACCCCATTGTCTCAGCCCAAAATCTCCTTAAGCTGATAAGCAACTTCAGCAAAGTCTCAGGGTACAAAATTAATGTGCAAAAATCACAAGCATTCTTATACACCAATAACAGACAAACACAGAGCCAAATCATGAATGAACTTCCATTCACAATTGCTTCAAAGAGAATAAAATACCTAGGAATCCAACTTACAAGGGATGTAAAGGACCTCTTCAAGGAGAACTACAAACCACTGCTCAGTGAAATAAAAGAGGACACAAACAAATGGAAGAACATACCATGCTCATGGATAGGAAGAATCAATATCGTGAAAATGGCCATACTGCCCAAGGTAATTTATAGATTCAATGCCATCCCCATCAAGCTACCAATGAGTTTCTTCACAGAATTGGAAAAAACTGCTTTAAAGTTCATATGGAACCAAAAAAGAGCCCGCATCTCCAAGACACTCCTAAGTCAAAAGAACAAAGCTGGAGGCATCACGCTACCTGACTTCAAACTATACTACAAGGCTACAGTAACCAAAACAGCATGGTACTGGTACCAAAACAGAGATATAGACCAATGGAACAGAACAGAGTCCTCAGAAATAATACCACACATCTACAGCCATCTGATCTTTGACAAACCTGAGAAAAACAAGAAATGGGGAAAGGATTCCCTATTTAATAAATGGTGCTGGGAAAATTGGCTAGCCATAAGTAGAAAGCTGAAACTGGATCCTTTCCTTACTCCTTATACGAAAATTAATTCAAGATGGATTAGAGACTTAAATGTTAGACCTAATACCATAAAAATCCTAGAGGAAAACCTAGGTAGTACCATTCAGGACATAGGCATGGGCAAAGACTTCATGTCTAAAACACCAAAAGCAACCGCAGCAAAAGCTAAAATTGACAAATGGGATCTAATTAAACTAAAGAGCTTCTGCACAGCAAAAGAAACTACCATCAGAGTGAACAGGCAACCTACAGAATGGGAGAAAATTTTTGCAATCTACTCATCTGACAAAGGGCTAATATCCAGAACCTACAAAGAACTCAAACAAATTTACAAGAAAAAAACAAACAACCCCATCAAAAAGTGGGCAAAGGATATGAACAGACATTTCTCCAAAGAAGACATTCATACAGCCAACAGACATATGAAAAAATGCTCATCATCACTGGCCATCAGAGAAATGCAAATCAAAACCACAATGAGATACCATCTCACACCAGTTAGAATGGCGATCATTAAAAAGTCAGGAAACAACAGGTGCTGGAGAGGATGTGGAGAAATAGGAACACTTTTACACTGTTGGTGGGATTGTAAACTAGTTCAACCATTATGGAAAACAGTATGGCGATTCCTCAAGGATCTAGAACTAGATGTACCATATGACCCAGCCATCCCATTACTGGGGATATACCCAAAGGATTATAAATTATGCTGCTATAAAGACACATGCACACGTATGTTTATTGCAGCACTATTCACAATAGCAAAGACTTGGAATCAACCCAAATGTCCATCAGTGACAGATTGGATTAAGAAAATGTGGCACATATACACCATGGAATACTATGCAGCCATAAAAAAGGATGAGTTTGCATCCTTTGTAGGGACATGGATGCAGCTGGAAACCATCATTCTTAGCAAACTATCACAAGAACAGAAAACCAAACACCGCATGTTCTCACTCATAGGTGGGAACTGAACAATGAGATCACTTGGACTCAGGAAGGGGAACATCACACACCGGGGCCTATCATGGGGAGGGGGGAGGGGGGAGGGATTGCATTGGGAGTTATACCTGATGTAAATGACGAGTTGATGGGTGCAGTAGACCAACATGGCACAAGTATACATATGTAACAAACCTGCACGTTATGCACATGTACCCTACAACTTAAAGTATAATAATAATAAATAAATTTAAAAAAAAAAAAAAAAATGATCTCTTCATCTCTGATAATATTTTTTTTGAAATCTACTTCGTCTGACATAAATACAGCCCTAAGACTTTATATTGCTTATGGTATTACATCCTTTTACTTTTAACTTCTTTGTGTTTTTATATTTGGTACACATTTCTTATAAAAAGATTTTTTATTCAATCTATCTTTAACTCTTAATTAGTAAATATAGATTATGTCATTTACTGTGATTATTGATATAGTTGTATTTACATATTTCATCTTGTTATTTGTTCTCTAATTTGTCTCTTCTAACCTTTGTTCCCATTTTCCTTTTTATCTGCCCTCTACTGGATTAATTGAAAAATTTTATGATTATATATCTCATTTGTTTTCTTAGTTGTTGCTTTACAGTGTATAGTATACATCTTTGGCTTATCACTGTTGACCTTCAAGTGATATTATGAAACTTCATGTATAGTAAGTATATATACCTTAAAATAATATGCTTTAATTCTCCCTCCCTAAGTGTGTGATTTTTGTCATACCTTTTACTTTTACATATGTTATAAACCCCATATTACAATGCCATAATTTTTGTTTAAGCAGTTTTTAATACTCTAAAGAAGTTCTTAAAATAATAAAATATCTGATATTACATATGCAGTTGCCATCCCCAATGCTCTTTGTTATTTTGTGAACATTCATATTTCTATTTGTTATTTTTCTTCTGTCTGAAAGACTTTCTGTCAGATATCTTGTAGTACAGGTGAGCTAGAGGTGAATATTTTTGCTTTCATGTGTCTTTTGAAAAGTCTTTATTGCACCTTCATTTTCTGAAAATATTTTTTTACTGAATCTAGAATTCCAGGTGGATAGTTTTTTCTTCCTTCAATACTTTATAATTTTGCTCATTCTTTTCTCATTTACACTTTTTGCAACCAGAAGTCTGTTATCATCTTTATCTTTCTTCCTCTGTATGCACTGCCTTTTGTTTGTATTCATTTGCCAAATATTTATAGGGTAGCTTCCATGTGCCTGCCACTGTTTTAGGTCTTGGGGTTACAAAAATAAGCAGACAAAATCTCTGCCTTCATGGAACTCACATTCTACTGATGGAAACCGACAAAGAACAGCATATAAAAGATTTTAGTTAGCAATATGAAGTAGAGTTGGGTGGCCAGAAAAGACCTCACTGAAAAGGCAAGTTTTAAATAAAGACTCGAAGAAAAAGGGAATCTACAGAATTGGGGTCTGTAGGTAGTTGGGAGCATTCCGAGAAGAAAGAAAAGAAAGCAAAAATTCTGACATAGGACTATTCCTGGCATATTTGAATAGCAAAGGATCAATGTGGCTAGAGTGGAGAGAACAATATGGAGGATAAAAAGGACATGGGGAATCACATGTTAGAGTCCGGTAGGTAGCAGTAAGGGACTTGGATGTTTCTGTGACTGAGATAGAAAGCTGCTCATTAGACATGATCTGACTTATGTTTTACCAAGATCATCCTGGCTTTAGTGTTGAGGATAGACTAGAGAGGGCCAGGGACAGAGAAGGGAAATCATCTAACAAGCTGTTGTAATCATCCAGGCAAAAGGTGACTGTGACTTGGGCATTCCAGTGGTTAAATTCTGGCTTTATTCTAAGTGGAAAGCCAACGAATCAGATGTAGGGTGGATAAAAAGAGTGGCCTCAAGGATAAGACCAAGAATTTTGGCCTGAGAAAGTGAAATAATGGAAAGAAACTGGTTTAGGGAGAATATTAGCAAGATTCTATTTGGACAAGTTGAGTTAGAGATATCTTTAGTTATCTAAGTAGAGAAGTCAAATAGGCTGTCAAGTTCAAAAGAGTCTTTATTAGACACATAAATCTGAAGTCATTAGCATATAGATAACAGTTGAATAAATGTAACTAGAAAGTAATGGAAAAGAATTTTTTCTAACCTTTGAGGTGAATTGGAGGTGATTCAAAATACCTGTTATTATCATCACAGAGTAAAAGGGCAATCTGCAGAATGGGACAAAATACTTGCCTTTTGGAAGAAGGCATTTGTAATGTTTTCTTTTTTTTTTTTTTTTTTTTTTTTTTTGAGACGGAGTCTTGCTCTGTCCCCCAGGCTGGAGTGCAGTGGCGCGATCTCAGCTCACTGCAAGCTCCGCCTCCTGGGTTTACGCCATTCTCCTGCCTCAGCCTCCCGAGTAGCTGGGACTACAGGCGCCCGCCACCTCGCCCGGCTACTTTTTTGTGTTTTTAGTAGAGACGGGGTTTCACCGTGTTAGCCAGGATGGTCTCGATCTCCTGACCTTGTGATCCGCCCGCCTCGGCCTCCCAAAGTGCTGGGATTACAGGCTTGAGCCACCGCGCCCGGCATGTTTTCTTCATATACTTTTAAAAGGTTTTCTCTGTGAACTGTTTGATTATGATGTGATATAGTTTCAGAACTTGGTGTTGTTTTGTTCATGTTTCTGTTTACATCTATTTTACTTTGTGATCACTGGGTTTATTAAACATATGAGTTTAAATTTTCTATCAATTTTGAAAAAAAAGTTGCTTATTATTTCTTCAACTTTTCTTATTTTGCACCCTCTCTATCTTCTTCAGGACTCAAACTACAGGTATATTTTGTCACTTGAAGTTGTCCCACAACTCTACTCTCTGTTCATTTTTTTTTTTTTTTTAATTCTCTGTTGCAGGCTGAATAACATCTTCCAAATATCTTTAGTCCCTATACTTGAAACCTGTGAATATTGCCTTACCTTGAAAAAGAGACTTGGCAAAGTGATTAAGACTGTTAATATGGAAAGATTATCCTGAATTATCTGGAAACCCTAAATATAACACAAGTGTCTTCATAAGAGAGATGCAGAAAGAGATTTGACACATGAGATGAAGGCAATGTGGTCACCGAAGTGAGATGCCATGCTGGAAACATCAACATGACATTTGGAGAAGTCAAGTACATGATATATTATGATGTATATACATCATATATTAAAATGTCTATTTTAATAGAGATATTTATATTAAATATCTATATTATAGACATATTAAAACTGTCTATTTTCTAATAGGAAAAACTTTCAACAATCTCAAAGCCATTCTTTCTCTATGTATGTGTGTAGATAGATAGAATAGGTAAATAGATCATACATACATAGAGATATATAGATACATGTATATCTCCTATTAGTTCTGTCCCTCTGGGGAACCCTAATAAGCTTCTCTATATTTTGCAGGATAACATAAACATAACGTCTTAGTCTGTTGTGTTGCTATAAAGGAATACCTGAGGCTTAGTAATTTATGAAGAAAAAGGTATTATTTAGCTTACAGTTCTGCAGGCTGTACAAGAAGCTTGGTGCTGTATCTTCAGGGATTGAGTAAACTGTTTGTATTGTACAATATGCATATTCAATCATTTCTTCTAAAATCAGCTCCCTTCTCCTTCAATCCTTCTTCATCCTGCTTCACATCCCTCTTAAGTTTGGGATAACATTATGTATCCAATGTATTCTTAGGAAGGAAGAGAAAATGTTCATGTATCAGAGAGTGATAGATCAACACCTGTAATCCCAGCATTACAGGAGGCCAAGGTGGGAGGATTGCTTGAGCTTAGGAGTTCAAGACCAACCTGGGCAAGGTAGTGAGACCCCATCTCTAAAAATAAGTAAGGTAGGGCCTTACTGGAAAGGCCATCTGGTGAGTCCCTCAAGCTGCTTCCACTTATGGCAGAATGAAAAGAGCAGCCAGCATGTCCAGAGATCACATGGTGAAAGAATAAGCAAGAGAGAAAAGCAGGGCAAATAAATGCTAGGCTTTTTTTGTAACAATCAGTTCTTGGAAGAACTGTCATGAGAACTAGTAAAGCAAAAACTCGCTTAGTCCTCCCCTCCCAGGGAGAACATTAATGAAGGATTCACTATTCATAAAGGATCTACCTCCATCTCCCAAACACTTCCCATTAAGCTGCACCTGCAACACTGGAAATCAAACATCAACATGAGATACGGAGGGGTCAAAAAGCTATAGCACATAATATATTAAAAGTGTCTGTTTTTCTAATAGGAAAAAGCTTCAGCAATCTCAAGGCCATCCTTCCTCTTGGCAGTACACATGTATTTTTAAGTGGCATTATGAAGATATTATTATTTGTATTAAAAAGTCCATAGCAGATATTTTAGGGATAGCTCAGAATTTTAACCCAAACAGGGAAAGTGTATGAGTGTTTTTTACAGGCTTGTGGATTAGATATTAGGAAAAAACAAAGCCCTGTGCATCCTTTAAACAGCATAAGCTAAAACCTTCCTAAACTGTCTATAATTAGACTTGAATGATAAAACAATGTCTCTGAAAAAAATTGGGTCAGACTAAAAATTAATCAGGTAAATCAGACTTTAGGACATAAAGAATTGTACTGATAGACAAAAAAGCAGTAGAAAAGGTGAAATTATGTTTTGTTTCATTAAAAACAGTGCTCATGTCTTTTTACCAGGTGAGTATCAAAAACAAATGAAATATCATGGCTTCAAATACATGTTTCTTCACTCCACAATTAACCTAAACTTCAAGGTTGAAAGTTCCAGCAAGGTTTTTTTTTTTTTTTGGAAACTCATAACTATTTCAAACATTAGATATTAAAAATTTAAAACTAACCACAACTCTTCATCCAGATCAATAAAATAACAGTTGACTTCAATTAACCTCTTTCCAGTCTTCTCACCCTAGTCATGTTCTTTAAAGAACACTGATAGTTGGCTTTGCAGAAACACAACAGTCCTGTCTTGTCAGATATGCTTTCTTTCCCAGTTATTTTTAAATGGGAAGATACTTGCTGCAAAAGAGTTTAGAACTAAAGGTACACTTGAAATTCAAAAAAAAAAAAAAAAAAAAAGGCAGTTGCTAAGAATCAATTAACAGTTAAGTTTACTCTCTCTAGCTATAAAATAAGCCAGAAATTATGGGTGAGGCTAAGCCAAGGATAAAATGTAGAAGTCAAAACTTCACAAGGATGGTTTTCCTGGGATTGTCAGCCATCAGTAAGTAGCCGTAGTCGTTGGCCAGCCCCTTCCTCCCACTCTCTGTTAATTGTTCACATTAACTCCACCCTGCTGTTGCCCATTTCCAGCTACCAGTATACTTGTTTTCTATGCCTCCTTCCCCTTTAATAATTCAATACTGACCCCATGTAAGGGGCTCTCTCTTCATATGATATTTCTGTCATCAGCTCTAAAGCTTATGCTACAATTGAAATTAAATCTCTAATCAAGTTATTTATTTAAATTCTCCTCTAAATTTTCCAAAATAATAAAGGCCACTGCTCCTGTTCAAGCAGGAGGCTTTAATTTCATTTTAATTACCTTCAGAGCCTTTCATTCAGGGAAATTTTCACTTGGTTAATACGTAATTAATTCTCTTGCTGCATTAATTGATAGATCCTAATTATTTATTTTGCTCAGTAGCCTGTTAACTTTCAAAGCTATTTTTAATCTCTGCTATTCTGGATTCAGTTGAAATTTCTTTGGGGATTGAGGAAACTATTTCTAACATACAATGTGCATATTCAATCATTTCTTCTAAAGTCAGTTCCCTTCTCCTTCAATCCTTGTTTTCTTCATCCCCCCTCACACACCCCTTAAGTTTGAGATAACATTATGTATTCAGTGTTTTCTTAGGAAGGAAGACAAAATGCTCACGTATCAATGTCTGCAATAGAGAGAAATAGATCAACGTCTGTAATCCCAGAACTTTGGGAGGCAAAGGTGGAAGGACTGATTGAGCTCAGGAGTTCCAGACCAGCCTGGGCAACATAGTGAGACCCCATCTCTAAGAATAATGTAAAAAAATAAAAACAGACTTTGTGTCTAAAAGCCTCCTGTTTTTAGAATGATGACTTCAGTGAATAGTGAAAATGAAAACTAAAATAAAGCAAATAATCTGATACCCAAAGTGCAGATGCTATTTTAAAATCTATAGAAAAATAAATTTTATCCATAACTACAAGTTATAAAAGTACATGTAATTTTGTTCCATATTAGAAGCCTTGAAATTACTTTCAAATTGTTATGAGAAATATTCTATAATCTTTTAAAGATGATTTTTAACCATTTTTATAAATATATCATTTCATTTTTTCCTTTATACCTTTAAATAAAAACTCTGTGTGTGTGTCTGTCTGTCCATAGCTATCACATAATATTGCAATTTTGAAATGGGAGAGGTCCTTGACCCCCTTGCAGGATTTGTGACAGGGGTGTGGCTCACTTGCTTAGTCACTGTGTGCTTAAACCCATTTTGCGAGGTGGAACATGCAGATGGGTACGTGCAGGAGCCAGGATGAGTGCTTTTGGGATCCGGCTCATATTCACATCTAGGGGTGTGTTACAATTAATGCTCTTTTAGCAATTGCTGTTCACAGACAGCTAAGTGTTAAACCAGTTCAGTGGAGGGTCAGGGTAATAGCCTTTTGTACCCTGCCCTCTTGGTACCCAGGTCTTTGTCAGGTGTCCAGTAAGAATCAAGTCAAAACACATACTTGAAGTATTGTGAATGTAGGGATTTTATCGAGTGATGGAGGTGGCTCTTAGTGGGATGGAGGGGGAGCTGGAAAGGGGATGGAGTGGGAAAATGATCTTCCCCTGGAGCTTGGCCATCCCATAGCCAATCTCCTCTCCAACAGACCCCAGCCAAACTCCTCTTGACATTCAGGCACTCCTCTTCTCTCCTCCTCTGATGTGTTGCTCTGCCACTCTGCTGCTTTTCTGTTCATTGCTTATCTGCTTGTGGAGCCTGGGGTTTGGGGTTTATATGGGTGCAGGATAGGGGGACATGGTAGGCCAAAAGGCAACATTTCAATGCAAAACCAGGAATGCCTGTTCTCACTTAGGACCTTGGCTTCCAGGCTTGAGGGTGGGGCCTTTGCCAAAAAACCACCCTCTTCTACCCAGTATTTCCCTGCCTCCCATCCATATATATTTCTTGTATTACATGTTTAATGTGTGTGACATGAACTAAGGGCTTGCATTTGCTTGTGAACTTCATCTTCCTCTTACACAGCAGATGTGCAATGGATGTTTGCTCTTATTACCTCCTCACTCTACTCTTCAGTTTCCCAGTGATCCCCCAGTGTCAGGGTGGCTACCTGCCCCTCAACATCGCTCAGATAAGAGGAATAATAATAATTGTTTACATGGAACACATTTTGTGTCAGACACTCTCCTACATGTTCTTTAATCTTCACAACCATCTTATGAAATGGGCACTATTATCATCCCCATTTTGCAGATAAAGAAAGGAAGAAGCCACAGAGTGGCTAAGTAAGCTGCCCAAAGTAATACAATAGCAGGCCACAGCAGTAGAACTTGAATCCAGGTGTCTGGGTCTCTGAGACTGCTCTCTGTAACCCTTACGCTGTCCCTGTTACCTGTGCATTCACTTTAGCTATGACAAGCAGTTTTTGATTTTGCTTGTATTTACTTTCATTTTTAAAAATTTCCAGACAATTCAAATCCCAATCCTCTGAAAAGATTTCCTCTGTCAAATGAATGCATGAAGTACAAAGTGTAATTTTATAACAATGTTTCTGAGATGTTTTTCTCCCTAAATTTAATACATGATTTCTTTTATTTCCTTTCAAATGAAAACTTGATTATATTGTAAATTGACATGGAATGTTCTTTAAATTACACTATTCTTAAATGCAGGTAGCATAATACAACTATATCATGTAATATATTGTGCAGATATTGCTTTTCTGACACCTGTGCTTCTATTTTCAAAATTCATCAGAAAGGATTTGGTTCTAAAAAATTGTAAGTTCCCATAAGCTTTCTGGCAAAAATAATGATTAAGAACTTAATAAGGAAACATGACATAAGACATTTATCAGGTCAATGGTGTATATTTGATTTGAACTTTATTTTCTAAAGCATGTATTAAGAAGACTTTTAGAGTATTTTAATTCAAAACAATTAAAAATCATGTACTTTAAACATAATTTCTTAGGGCACTACGATACCTTAACAAATGTTAAATAACAAAGGGTAATCATTCTATTTCCATCAGAAACTCACTCTCTTACTTCTTATGCAATCTTCATCTTATACCAGTTCCACCTTAAAGCTAATAGCAGAGAATTCTGTTCACAGCTATCACATCATGCTGCAATTTCTTTTATACTTAAAGTTTCCTCCACATTCATGCTTCTGGACCAACTCACGATTTTTTAAGTATCATAATGTGTTCCATCCCTCATTCAGTGTGTACATGCAAAATAGTCATGTAACTTTTCTGTGTCTTTTATACGAGAATTTAACATTTACTTAACAAGAGTTTGAGGATTAAGTGATTTAAGTGTGTTCTGCATTCACTCCCTGGTAATAATTAGCATTTCATTATGTGTATAAACTGAATAAATGTTTTTAGCATGTAGGATTACAATGATGTTAGTCATCCTATTGTCTTTGTCACTCTCCAAAACAAGTGTTATTAAGTGTCATGGAAAAACAGGAAACTTTCCTGAATTCTTTAAGAGGACTTCTCAATGAACATCATCTTTCTATTAACATTTTCTTTATCTCCTCTTCTCTTTATCACTTCCTATGTCTTCTTTTTGTCAACTGTCATTTAATTCAGCCAAAAGAGCCATTAAAAATTAAAAATTTGTAAAGCCTCTAAGAATCCAAAATAGACAACTTTTAGTTCATCAGGTTTGGGCTTCAAGATACTGAATGTATATAAAAGGATTTATGAATTAGAGCAACCTAAACTCAGATGTTGTTTTGACACTTAATAGATTTTGACCTCAAGCAAGTTCATCCATTCTCTCAATCACTCACATATTCTCTCAATCACTCACAGAACTTACTATGAATTAGGCATTGTTCTGAAAAATATAGCTGTTTACCTGACCTATCCTGTTCTTGATTTACAATATGTTATTATCATTTTACTAATCTATTAAAATGGGAAAATACAGAGTTCAGAACATAGGTCCCTCTGAAATTATAATGTTTCCTGGAATTACCCTGTGGAAGCTGAAATTAATGACAAATTCAATATAAAATTATAATTTACAGATACAATGTAGGGGTAATAACAAGCCCATTTTAAAAACAGTTCTCTACTTATTTTGCTTCCTTTTTAATGAAAAATTACTTAAATAGCAATAATTTGAAGTTTCACAGCAAGACTGCCATCTAGGTCCAAGTAAGCTTAACATTATCATTAAAAGTATCTTACAGTTGATTTCACAGTAGCAGAATTTCTCCCAACGGTGAATATCACTATCAAAGACTGAAAAACTTTGTGATAAAATCATAGTAATGATTGGTGGAGCTATAAAAAAGAATAAGAAAAGTCTAAGGAGAGAGGGAGGACACGTATTTTCTGTCAGCTCATGCATATTAGAATAGGTACAACAAAGAAATGCAATTGCCATGGAACTCTTGGTAACTCATTGCAGGCAGTCCTTGCCTTCAGAAGCCAATTTATAAAATTCCCAATTGATTCAATGGTGATTATTCAAACCATAAAAGCATTAACCTAGGGTCTCTTTACATAGCCAGCTTCCCTAGTGCATTTCAAATAAAGTTTGACTTACACCTGACTTTTCAGAGCAGGAGTATAAAATGAAATAAACCTCCAGTTAACAGTCTCTACAATTCAGTTTGGAAAAGAGAATCATGTTTTCACATACACTTAGGGAGAAGCTTATTATTGGTCAGTCACAGACACATTGTCCTTGAAAGGGCTATCACAGAATTCCATTCGTGTTCTGTGTACTTATGATAGGGGAATTTAAAAAGACATAATAGGTGTAATGGGGTAACACATGGCCTCATCTTTAGTGCTTTATACACGATAGGTGGCCAAAGTTCTAGAGAGGAGTACCCCTTTCCCTTTTTTTTTTGTGCAAGACTAGATGGGAGGTTCCCTGGTGGGTCAGTTATGAAACTTCTAACCTATTCAGAAGAGAAAACTTAAAAAACAACCATATCAACTCAATTAGCATAAAAGAGCCAAATGAGACTGATAGCAAACCAGCCTAATCTCACACATAGAAATATGTTCAAAGAAACTTAGTATCTAAAAATTGAATCTAGGGCAAAGAGCTCATTTCATGTTAGTACTTTTAAGAGAATTCATCTGACATTATAATAACCCTAGTAGTTTAAGAGACAAGATTGCCCTAGAACAGGGTAGTGTTGTCCTGTGCAATGCCTTTGGCAGTGCACACAGAATTACAGAAGAACATGTGAGATGAAAGTGGATAGGTGCACACCTGGATATGCTGACTGCCAGGTTGAGGGTTATACACATACAATGTGAAATATGGGATGGCCCCAAAACATTCTCAAATTTTCATGGTCAAGGAGAGGTATTTTGAGGTCCACAGAGGATACGGTTTTCCCTGGCGACTACCACCAGATTATCATTTAAGTGACCACTTCAGAGAAGCAATGGTTCAAGTCATTAATAACCATTAGCTTACATCAATCTTGATGTGCTTGAACTGATTTACTTCAATTTACTTTCCTTTAGAAAGGAGTTTTATTCAAAAATTAAGAAAAGTGTCCACATGCCTTGACACGTTGGACATTTCCAATAGAAAATTGTTTGTGGAAATGTTCAGAAGATAAAAATGTATCCTGGAATGAATCACTAAGAGTAGCTTGCAAGCATTTTGTCCTAGATCTTGTAGAGATCATAACGTAATACAAGCTGTGGGAACCCATAATGAAACTAGGGGACAAATTAAACTGAACGAGGTAAACAATAATCTAGGCCATACTCCCTAAGTCATTAGCAGCTCATTTTAGAAATGTGTTGCAGACTAGATGTGGGATGCGTCATCGGAGGGAAAACAGATCAGTCTTCCCCTTGGATTTGGAGCCATTACATAGGCAGTATTGGTAGAGTTATTCATATCTTTGAGTCTTAAGAAATACAGTAGAAAAATGTCTACCCCAGATTGGAGAAAATCGTTGAATATAAATGTTGTGTCACGTAGAGTAAATAATGCTAACTGCTATAACACACATACAAACACACACAAAAGCTGATTCCAGTGAATTAGCACAATAGTTTTGTCACTCACGTCCCTTATATAAATTCTGATATAGGCAAGCTTTCCTTCCCTATCTTGTAGTTATGCCATTTACAACACGTAGCCTCCAAGTACATCATATAGGGAAAGAGAGAAAAGGAAGAGGCACAACAGCTCACAACTTCCTTAACCTGGAAGTAACACATGTCACTTTGTTCCTAACCCATTGGCCAAAACTAGCCATTCGAACCCATAGGTAGGGAAGGATAAATGTCATGGAAGTACATGAGTACCTGGGAAGCAAATGTTCTCACTACAAGATGGGATTAAAAATAAACTACTTTCTTGTTCTAGTGAGAAGTAACAGGACATAAACAGGAAAAGCTAGTTTGAGTCAAATTGTGTAGATCTTTAATAACAAGCCAAGGATTTGATTTATTTTGTGGTTTGGTGATTTTTTTGTTTTTTGTTTTGTTTTGTTTTGTTTTGTTTTACTTTTATTTTAGGTTCAGGGGTACATGTGCAAGTTTGTTACATGGGTAAATTGCATGTTGCTGAGGTTTGATGTGCAAATGATCCCTTCACCCAGGTAATGAACATAATACATGACAGTTTTTCAACACTTGCCCCTCCTACTCTCACCCACCTTCCACCTTCCCCACTCTGGTAGTCCCCAGTGCCTACTGTTCCCATCCTTGTGGCTATGTGTATTCAGTGTTTAGCTCCCACTAATAAGTGAGAACATGCATTATTATTTTCTGTTCCTGTGTTAGTTTGCTTAGGATAATGGCCTCCAGTTGCATCCATTTTGCTGCAAAGGATGTGATTTTATTCCTTTTTATGGCTGCATAGTATTCTATGGTGTAGATGTACCACATTTTCTTTATCCAGTCCACTGTTGATTGGCATCTAGGTTGATTTCGTGTCTTTGCTATTGTAAATAGTGTTGCAATGAATATAAAACATACACGTATTTTTGAAACAAAGATTATTTGAAACAAAAATTATTGAGCAAAAACTAACAATAAGTTGAAAGAAAGATTATTGAAGAAAGATTCTTTTAAACAAATACTATTCAGCTAGTGAAAAAAAATTGACTACTTTTCCCCTAAAATCTTGATGTAAAATATTAAGGTTTGAAAAACTCCATCTGATAAAGACCATAGAAACAAAGTTGTTTCTCAAAATTAGGTAAATTTTCTTGCTGCATCAAGGAAAGGCACTTCAAGGAAACTATGTAATGTCTCTCATCAAACAAAAGAAGAAACAGAGTTACTTTAAAATTTAGGGGAAGGGCAGAGTTTAAGTAAAATTTAAATGACGCAAAGTTTTGATAGACTCAAAGAAAGGGCTTGTTATAAATAGGTTTATATAATGTCTGGACTGCATAGTGGAATGATGTTTCTGAAAATTACAAAGGCAAAATACATTTGGAAAGTTCTGTTCATAACCCTTTATCTAAATCTCTGAACATCAGTTAACAATTCAGGTTGTTTCGATGTGACTCAAATCCCCTATGCAAAGTGGACTATTCCTTTCTTACTGACATGGTTTTTAAATAGCAAAGTTTCTGACAGTCTATGATTTTATAAAACAAAATAATCTATCAGCATTATGTTCTTTAATCAGTTTTTGTAGATTAACAGGTTAATCAGTTTTTGCAGGTTTCTCAGCCCCACTTTCCTGAGGCCTACATAGAATTACCTGCTAAGAGGCAATGGGGAATTATAATCTCTCCCCTCTTCTTTACCCAATATCTTAAATATTTATTGAACACTTACTATAAACTATTTGTATGCTGTACAAAAGAAAAAAACCCAAAACAAATAAAAATCGCCCCTGCCTTGAGGGAGCATCCCTTGCTTCACATAAAAATGATAAATGAATCACATTGCAGAATACCCTTTAGATGGGACGATTTCTCTAAGTATTTGGATCTCTTTTTTTTTTTTTTTTGACACAGAGTCTTGCTCTGTTGCCCAGGCTAGAGTACAGTGGTGTAATCACGGCTCACTGCAGCCTCTACCTTCCAAGTTCAAGCAATTCTCCTGCCTCAGCCTTCCAAGTAGCTGGAATTACAGTTGCACACCACCATGCCTGGCTGATTTTTGTGTTATTAGTAGAGATGGGGTTTCACCATGTTGGCCAGGCTGGTCTCAAACTCCTGGCCTGAAGTGATCCACCCAACTTGGTCTCCCAAAGCACTCAGATTACAGTCATGATCCACTGAGTCCGGCCAGTTTTTGTATCTTTTGCCCATCTGACTGATAGAAGTAAAAAGATGAAATGAATAATTTGTCAATGTTGCCACAAGCAAGGATTCAACCAGAAGAAAACAGCTTCAAACTGGTCTGTCGGCCCAGTCATAATGATATTGAAAATATTAGGCTGATGCAAAAGTAATTACAGTTTTTGTCATTTTTGTAATGCAGAAACCGTGATTACTTTTGCACCAACCTAGTACATAGGAACTTTCCAGGCTGAGCATTGAGGGAAAGGGAGTTGTTCGTCATCCTTCTCCTAATTAGAAGGACATTCCCGTTTGCTTTCATTTATCTAATTACCTATCATCCTTCAAGTTTCCTGTATAGTCCCATCTCCTCTGCTGATCCTTCCCTGGTTACCAAAGGCCACACTGATTTCTCTCATCTGTGAGTTGCTTTTGTAGTTGAAATCAATATCAAACAGCCTAAACTCATTGTTCCCTAATTGGCTCATTACAAATGCTCTAAGGAAAGCAGGTTTACTGGTGTATTTCCTTGTGAATATGATATTGTATGAGTCATGAGCAATACATAAAGTAGACAGCTATAATTCATTGTCAGGTTCCAGCCCAAGCTAAGGTCTGAGGGGAGGTGGTGGACAGGAGGCAGGTAGTTGAAAGAACACTCACTGGGGCGGGCATAGGCAGGTGAAATATGGCTTTATTATGCACCTCTCTCTCTATCAGCCTTTGTCTCAGCTGCCTGCTCTGACTGCTGCCCCTCTCAGCAGCCACCTCCATGGTTCCTGCCACCCCCACACCTGCAGCTGTACTTCCCAATATGCTCACCGCTTCTTGGCTCAGATTGTCCGAAGAACCATTGAGGGGCCGTAGGCAGGTGAAACATAGCTTTAAGCAGTTCCTCTCTCTCGCTGACTCTGCTGGCAAAGACATGCTCCTTCTTGGTGCTGTGCACTTCCAGGTGCTTCAGCCCCTTCTCCATGCTCATGAGGGACCCATCCACTCCTGCTCTGGCTCCACTGGAGCCCATCTGAGAAGCACAGCTGTCACCTGTTGCCACAACCCATGTTGCGGCCACATGGCTGACCCGGAATCAGTGGGGTCCGAAGGGTCACTCACCTCAGGATCCTGCTGATCTTTTCACCTTGGCATTGGCTGCTTGGCTCCCTGCTTATGCACTATGTATGGCTCTCCCATACATGAATACATTCTGGGGATGGATGTTTTACACAGCTTGGCAGCTATCCTGTCTATCATGAATTTGATGGACCACTTGACAACAAAATTGGGACATACCACTCTGTGGTGGACTTAGCTAATGCATTCTTTTCCAGAGAGCCAGGAACAGTTTTCCTTCATGGGAAGGGTGACAGTGAACTCTCACAGTGTTACTGCAGGGCTATGTACATAGCCCCACCATACGTAATAGCCTCGTTGCCATGGATTTAACCACCTGGAAATGTCCAAAGGGAGTCTATCTCATTTTGTTGATATTATGTTAACCTCTGATTCTCTTGCAGATTTAGAAGCAGCGGCACCCCTCTTGCAACAACATTTGACAGCATGTGGTTGGGCCATCAATGAATCGAGGGTCCAAGGTCCTGAATTGTCTTCCAAATTCCTGAGAGTCATATCCCCAGCCCACCATAGTGAGGCAGACCTCACTGTTGGCCTCCCAGGATATTGGCAGGCATTTGTGCCCCATTTGGCTCAGAGGATAAAACCATTGTACTCATTGACCAAAAAAATGCAGGCTACCTAGGATTGGGATAATGAGGCTGACAGCCTTTCTGGCAGCCAAGTGGGCTATTCAGCAAGCACAGGCCCTACAAGTGATTAACCTGGGGCACCCATTTGAACTTGACATGCATGTAACCACAGATGGTCTATGGCAGTACATGGAGCACTTTAGAATGCCAGTAGGCTTTGGGGCCCAACTTTGAAAGGGAGCTGAGCTCTGGTATTCATTGATAGAGAAGCAGTTAGCAGCTGCATATGCCACCCTTTAGGCTCATGAAAGGGTAACGGATGGGCTACAGTCATCATGCAGACAACTTACCAACAGCAGGATGGGTACGTTCATGTGTAATGACCCCCTAGACAGGGACAGCACAGACATCCACTTTATCAAAGTGGAGTGCCTACTTAGAACAGCCAATTATGCTGTGTGCAAGACCCTTAGCAGCAGAATTACAAGAAGTCTTGGGATCTGTAGTCCTAATGCAAGATAAGGCTACAGGGACTGAAGCACCCCTAGACCCGAGCCATCACCATTTAAAAAGGGGCAACCCCCAATTCCTGATGAGGCATGGTATATGGATGGTTATAGCTGGGATGCTACTGCTGCCTGGACTGCTGTCATGGTCCAGCCTAGTACTGACACCATATGGTTTGATACTAGGTGTGGATAAAGTAGTCAATGGGCTGAACCTAGAGCACTATAAATGGTGATCACCAAGGAAGTGACACCTATAGTCATCTACACTGATAACTGGGCAGTTTATTGAGGCTTAACTTCGTAGTTAACTACCTAGAAGTTACAGAATTGGTTAGTTGGTCACTGGCCCACGTGGAGCCAAGCCATGTGGTAAGAACTATCGGAAGAAGGATGACCTCCTCCAACCAGGCAAGGGGACAAAGAGTAACCTGCTGTTTCCTGCCCCCTAGCTGACCCATAGCGTCCATGATGGATGGGTCTAGTTAGTAAGGGAGCACATGGTACCCCCACCACATGCACCACAGTGTCAAGCCTGTGTATCAGACCTATGTGCCCAGAGGCTATGTGTCAGGCTTATGTCTTAGCCTGTATATTGGACCCGTGTGCCCAGAACCTATGTGTCAAGCCTGCGTGTTAGGCCTGTGTGCCCAAAACTTATGTATCAGGCCTATATGTCAGACCTGTATGTCCAAAGCCTATGTCTCCCTGAGCCTAGGAGGTTAAGTGTAAGGAAACTGGCTGTGCTTCAGTAAAGAATAGGCCGAGGTAAACATCCAGGGTAGCATGACAAAGGAAGTTTGGAGTGCAGGTGCACAATTCTGTGCATTATGTAACCTGTTTGTGTAAGCTCATACCTAGCTCTGAGCCACTATTGTCTGTAATATAACTTCATTGCTGACTCTGTAAAGGGGAGCCAGCCACCTTGCAGGCAGACAAAGAGAAAGCCAGCCACCTTGCAGGACAAGAGGAGCCAGAAAGCAGCAAGCATGCCAGGGCATGCAGCTGCAGGTGTGGGGTGGCAGGAGCCACAGAGTCAGCTGCTGAGAGGAGCTGTGGCCACAGCAGGCAGCCAATACAAAAGTTAACAGAGAGAGGCTCATAATAATGCCATGTTTCACCTGCCTACAGCCCCCTGAGTGCTCTTTCAACTATCCGCCACCCATCCACCTATTCCCAGTCAACCTCAGCTTGGGCTCGAACCTGACATTGGTGTTCAGCTTTATATCCCAAGAAATTAGCTAAGGGTGTTTCAGTAAACATCTGATGAATTTACGGAGAGGGAGATAGATATAATTCATTACATTGTTTGTGATAAATGACTTTGTGCCCCTTTTATCAGGTTATATTTTTTAAAGTGGCAATAAATTGTAGTTTATGTACTTGCGACCATTTAAAGTCACTGATCCAAATGGAATCCTGGGTTGGGTGCAGTGGCTCATGCCTGTAATCCCAACACTTTGAGAGGCCGAGGTGGGTGGATCATCTGAGGTCAGGAGTTGATGACCAGCCTGGCCAACATGGTGAAACCCTGTCTCTACTAAAAATACAAAATTAGCTGGGCATGTTGGCTCATGCCTATAATCCCAGGTACTCTGGAGGCTGAGGCAGGAGAATCACTTGAACCTGGAAGGTGGAGGCTACAGTGAGCTGAGATAGTGCCACTGCACTCCAGCCTAGGTAACAAGGGTGAAACTCTGTCTCAAATAAATAAATAAGTAAGTAAAAAACTGGATTCCTGACATTTGAGGGGAAACCTAAACTCCATTCTTTACTCAAGAAGCATAATGAATGGTTTCCTTGAAAAAAAGAAATGTAGCTAATGGGCATATTTGAGAAGGAGAAATACATATATTGGAATAACAAGGCAAAACAGCAAAATTGGAATAACTCAAGCCTTAGAAAGAGGATTAGAAAGAAAATTGTAGGAAGATTTTTACTTCTTACAAAAGATTAACCAATTTAGCCTAATTTCTTTAGGTTGAGATAGTGAAATATAAGTTAGAAGATCAACTGAAGAAGGAGGAAAGGATGGGGTAAAGGACAATAATGACGTGGTGGTGGTGTTTATAGTGGGGACAGTAAAGGTGAAATAAAGTTAATAGTCATAATAAACAGCTTTCTGATGCTGAACCTTAGATTTGGCTATTAAAACTCAGCTTTCAGGTGACAAGTTAAATCAGGATAATTAATAGTAATAACAATAATTTTTAATGGTGGGCTCTATTTTTTCAGTTTTGGATGTCATGGGTCTATAACATGTAAGGGTTGACTGATGGAAAAATAGTTCTACCTAATTCTCTTGATTGTCATTTTGCCTTGAGATTAACTTGAGCCTCATAGACGATTTGCTGAAAAGACATTGCTCAAAAAAGGTTGTGTTTCACCCTTGGGAAAACACATTCAGAGTTAATCCCCTGAATGACCAGAAGGAAGAAGAACCTGCCTGTGTCCTTAAGTCTGGGTCAATAGAAACCAAAATAAGCTAATTCCTATCAGACTTGTCAACTCCATAAATGATACACATTGTATGACTTGAGGTCAAAGATGGATAATATCCTCAGTGCAGAATAACATCCTGACCCTTTCCTTCCTCTCCACCATCTCCTCTTGCTGCTCTCCCCTTTCCTTCTCTACTTTGAGTCCCTAGTGGTTTAACAGTTACTTATTTCATGAGACTGAGCCATAATGTGGTTCTCGTCCTTTGAAGGCAAAGATATCTACAACTTAAAAAGTTAATAGCTTCTAAGGATTCCAGAGGCACTGCTTTAAACCTCTGCTATAGTTCCTATCTCATGCTTCCTTCTAGTCTTCTTAAGAGCAGTGTTTGTATGTCTCACTCACTTTGATATCATTCATGATACTTTTCATTCAGTAAGAACTGAATAGATGCTTACTGAGTTTAATCAAATAATGCCAGAAAATTATAGAATTTCCAAAGTCAGCAGATAACTCTTTTTTCCTACTTTCCCATCGAATATTCACATGACTTAGAGGTCGCCTGAAAACACCAAATTGCATCTCTGAACTCTCTAACCCAAGGAACTGACTTCTAGTCAAACATTTCCTAGGACCTCTTTTTCTGTAACCAATGTGTCTGAAATCTATCATGCTCCTATTAAAACGTAAAGTCTCAAGGGAAAAGATATTGAAACTAAAGAAAGAGACTCTTTTTATACTGTGGACAGAGAAGACCATGAGGGAGTCCAATCTCAAGGCCTGCAGTTTTGGGAGGGCAGTTGAAGGGAGAAAGAGATCACACCAGAAGCCAGAGCATTCACATCTAATGTGGGGCTGGGAAACAGAGCCAGATGTCCTGAACAACGAAAAAAGATGAAAATCAGAAACCAACAAGGAGTCCCAACTGGAAACCTGCAGCAAATTCCCTGAAGGTTCCCAACCAGAGATGATGAAGCAAAATCCCCTGGGGAGTTTCTTCAAATCAAATAAGTCCCTCTAAACACCTAATGGTAGATCAGGTGAGGAAAATCTAAGGAGTATATTTTGAAAAAAATCTCTTAAAGTTGAAAAGCACGAATGACCACATTTTCTCTACCCCATTCTGTATCTACACAATTTTCCCAGGTAAGGATTACTAGAATAGACAAGAAGAATAACATGAGTATGAGACAATGTATCAGAGTAAGTGTTAATTTCTAGTCACGGGTGTCCAATTTTTTGGCTTCCTTGGGCCACAATAGAAGAAGAAGAATTGTCTTGGGCCACACATAAAATACACTAACACTAATGATAGCTGATGTGCAAAAAAAAAAAAAAAAAAAAAAAGGCAAAAAAAGAATCTCATAACATTTTGAGAAAATTTACAAATTTTTGTTAGGCCACATTCAAAGCCATCCTGCGACCCACGGGCTGTGGGTTGGACAAGCTAGTTCTACAGTAAAACTATCATAGGTTTAAATTTCAGCTCCACTGGGTGAGACCTGGGTAAACTGGAACCATAAAACTTAGCCTCTTTAAATTCCAGTTTCGTTATCTACTGAATAGAGATAATTGTAGTACCCGTTGTTGTGAGGACTGAATTGTAGTACCCGTTGTTGTAGTACCTCACTGAATTGTGAGGACTGACTTGACACAGTGCCTTGCATAGAGTAGAGCTCAATAAATATGGGTTGTAAATAGTAAGTATGATAGAAATTAAAGCGAAATATCATGGTAGAACAGGGTTTTGTTCAGAGAAGATCAATGGTATATGTAAGGAAGTGGAAATGGAGGCAGCACAAGACATGTCCAAGATGCAGCCCTCTTCAAAGCAAGTAAGTCAGAGTCACCAGAAAGCTCTTTGAGGTCAGTGATGGTCTCTTGTTCACCACTTTATACCTTGTATTTATTATAGCACTCAGTAAATACTTTTAAAAATAATGAGCAAAATTAGTCTTTAGAGGGATGTCAATACAACATCACCCTTTGAGCGATACTAAACACAACAAAAGAAACCTGAGGCAGCAACTTCTAAACAAAGATAGAGGCCCCATTCACAGACCATGAGCTTCACAGTCAAATTTTGGGTCACTTGAAATCATAGGAAATAGCACTTCCAAGATCCTTCTTAGGCATTTTTCAGTAGAGAAGAGAAAATCAGGCAGAAGTCACAGAAATTACTGATAACTACTGTTCAAATAATTAGGGTAAGTCTTCTCTCTGTCTGCTGTGGGTTATAAAAACATCTTGGCAAACTATAAATGTTCGTCTGTTCCCAATATTCAACACCCTGAGTCCCCTCATTCCTTTCTGCACAAGATGTAACATTAAGACAAGAAGGTTTTTAAGTTATCTAGGTCTCTATGGAACAATAATCAGCACGATGGTATTAAACATTTACTCCAAACAGGGTATACTTCAAGCAGCCAGTCAGTCAACAAAGGTTTGCTAAGGTGCTTCTTGCATGCATCTATTCATCCCTTGCTCTAGCAAACCACTTAATGTTGGGGGAATTACTAGAACGATCAAGAAATATGTTAATATATGTAAACATATATTAATATGTTAATAATAAGACTGTTTATAATAATATTCAAATATTTTTGAATGTTGAAAGTGTTGTAACGTGAATTGGAAATCTGTAACTTCTATGATTTTATAGAAACTTAAGATAGCTCTAAAAAGATATTTAACTGTCATTCTCTAACAAGATTTGAAGAATTGCAAATGCTACATAAAACTTTTCATGATTTAATGCTTGAATGTACCAAAATAAGGCCAGAATTTACATTAGACCTAACAGAAGTATCTAAAACGCTTATGTTAGAACTGCTAAGCTTTCTTTAGACCTTTGTTCTGAATTATTATGTGAAGAGCCAGCCTCTCTGGGGAGAGTATCTTTCCCATGCCCTTTGCACAAATAGATTATACTTTACTAAGTGTTTATTATGCATAAAGGTTGATTAAGCCCCTGTGGGAACCTGAATTGTAGTAAAATTCATTTCAATTACTCTAGTTAATGTTACTTAGGGCTTCCTAGTTAAGATAATTTATACTGATTCTTTTCTAGATGCAACTTTTACAAATGGTTCATAGATTCAGTGCTTGTAAAGCAGATATAGTTTTTACCAAGGTGATTTATATTTTCTAGTATTTAGTTAAAAAAAAAATGGCATTATGGTTCTGGCCACTTTGCCAAACATTTTTTGTCAGTTACTTTGTTTTAATGGCAGCTATAAGGTTGATCAGCACATTAGAAATAACTGTACTTAATTCATTCCTGCTTAAATTCAACTGTTGGAAGTGAGCGAAAAAGCTGCTGAAGGGAAAACAGCTGATAAAAACTCAACTCTGTTAGTATTGGTGTTGCATCACACAGGTGCCTTTAGATATCAGGATCTGACAGATGTTAGTATCACATTGGCAATGTTTACAACAACAAAATAAACTTTTATATGATTGAGTTGACTCTTTTCTCAAAAATAACCAAACACGGCTGTAATCCCAGCACTTTGGGAGGCTGAGGAGGGAGGATCACGAGGTCAGGAGATCAAGACCATCCTGGCTAACATGGTGAAACTCCATCTCTACTAAAAATACAAAAAATTATCTGGGCATGGTGGCGGGCACCTGTAGTCCCAGCTACTCGGGAGGCTGAGGCAGGAGAATGGCATGAAACCGGGATGTGGAGCTTACAGTGAGCCAAGATCATGTCACTGCACTCCAGCCTGGGCGACAGAGTGAGACTCTGTCTCAAAACAAATAAAATTTTAAAAAATAACCAAAGTGAAATGTCATCCTAATCACTGACTCATTCTATCGCTATATTATATATACACCATTTAAGGCAACTGTGAATTCCATATCCGAACAATATTGTCATGGTGATTCTTCAAAGGACTTATCATTGGAACCATCCTCCCAACATGAGCAATACAAGTCCTGAGAACTGAGTTGGCCCATAGTCATATTGAGACATGACCTGGAGTGCCATTTCACTTGGTATACTAGTACATCTCTGGAGTTCTATTAATAAAATATCATAGAAATTTTAAATATAATCATAAAGACTGATACATGGAGAGTTCTCAGCATGTGCCAAACATTTTTTTTTAACTTGTTTACATATATTAACCTATTTAGTCCTTCCATAAAATACCTACTATTATCTCCCTTTACAGATTACAGGAAAGTGAGACACAAGAGAGGACAACTAACATGTCCAGGGAAAATGCTGCATGTAATTACTAGGGTTCTCCCCAGAGCAAGTATTCTCTGATTTTGCAAGAAACATTTTGATCAGCCACTTGGTATAGGAAGCATGATTGCTGTTGCCCGTTTCCTCCTGAAGCCAGCAAATGCACTCAAAAAACTTGCTTGAAAAAGAATAAATGGTCACTAATTACTATCTCAAGAGGATGGGTCAATCCTGTTAACTGCCCGGCATTGGTTTTGCAGAGTAGAGTAGGCAAATATTGTTCCAAAGATTTAAGCCACACTATTCCTCTCATTTCACTTACAGATAAGCCTTAGGCGTTAGGTTTTGATGGTATAGGTGTTTCTGCTTCCTATGTTTATCTTCTGCTCAGAGATTCATTGGGCTTTGTCAGTGTTCTTTAAGAAGTTGAGGCCAGATAAGAAGAAAAAGAAGAAAATCGAACAGATGTTCAAAGAACTGTGGGACAAATTTAAATGTACCTATATATGTGTAATAGAAGCCATCGAATGAAGAGAGAAAATGAAATATGAAAAAGTATTCAAAGAAATAACAACTGGAAAATTCCTAGATTTGATCTTAAAAAATGTATTCTATAGATGAAAAAATTCAAGAACACTAACAGGATAAACACAAAGAGATACAATGCTACACACATCACAGTCAAGCTGCTGAAAGTGAAAAACAGAGAAAATCTTGAAAGCAGCAAGAGAAAAATGACTTATGACATACCAGGGAACAACAATATGATTACTGGCTGACTTCTTGTCAGAAACAATGGAAGCTAAAAGGCAGAGGAATGACATATTCAAAATGCTGGAGAAAACGAAACTCTGTCAACAAAGCAAAATAATCTTCAAAAATGAAGGTGAAACAAAGACAGTTATACATAAATAAAAACTGAGATAATTCATTTCTAGCAGACCTGCCTTACAAGAAATACTAAAGAAAGTCTTTCAGGCTGAAAGAAAATGACACCAAAGAGTAACTTGAATCCACAGGAAGAAATTAGAGCTTTAAAAGTGAAAAGTTTGTGAATAAATATTAAAAACTACATATATTTTTTTCTTCTAGTTTATTTGAAAAATGTAAGTTTATATAAAGTCATGATTATAACACTGCTAGAGTACACTTACAACATAGATAAGTGTAATAAATATGAGAATATTCGAACAAACGGCAAGGGAGAAAATGAAGCCTATATTGGAGCAAAGTTGTAATAAATCAATATTAACCTGAAGGAGATGCTAAAAAAAAGTGTATATTATCATCACCAGAACTACTAAACAACTAAAAAATATATAGTTAGATATTAACAAAGAAATAAAAACTGTACACAGAAAAATATTTGTTAAACAAAAAAAGAAGACATTAAATAAATGGGAAGAAAATGACATGGGACATACAAAAAAAATAAAATTGAAGATAGAAATCTAAATATTAGCAACAATTATGTTAACTATGACTGGACAAAATAATCAAAAGCAGAGATTGTCAGACAGGATAAGAATGGAACTGGAGGCCATAATCTTAACCAAATTAACCTAGGAACAGAAAAACAAATACCACCTGTTCTTCCTTATAAGTGGAAGCTAAACATTGAGCACACCACATGGACATAAACAAGGGAACAACAGACACTATGAACTATAAGAGAAGGAAGAAAGGGAGGGAGTCATAGGATGAAAAACTACCTATTGGGTACTATGCTCACTATCAGGTACAATATACCCATGTAACAAACTTGCACATGTATCCCTTGTATCTAACATAAAAGTTGAAATTAAATATAAAATAAAATCCGAAAAACAAATTTTAAAAAACAGCAAAATTCAACTATATATTGTCTACAAGAGTCCACACAAATAGAGAGAAAGTAAATGGATAGAAGGGAAAACCATGGAAATTATAATTATAAAAGAGCTGGAGACATTATATTAATACTCCACTAAGCCTTAAGCAATATTCCTAAAAACAAAAAGAATAATTTCATAACAAAATGTTCAATACATCAGGAGATATAAAAATTATAAAGGCATATGCGCTTGACAATTGAGTTCCAAAATACATAAAGTGGAAACTTACAGAAGAGAAAAATAGATGATTCAATATTAGAGTTGAATACTTCAATTCCCCTCTCTTAGTAATTGAGAAAAAAATTAAACATAAGAACAGTAAGGATATAAAAGAGTTGAACAACACTGTCAACCAAATTGATGTAACTGACATTTATAGAACACTACTAAAAAAGATCAGACTTTGTATTTTTTGCAAGTGCACATGAAATATTCTCTACAATATACCATATGCTAAACTATGTGCTACACCATGTGTGGTGGCAGAATGACAATGTGCATAGTCATTGTTGGGTAAGTTGGTTTGTTGTGGTAGAATGAGAACATTGGGGCAGCCCCAGATTTGAATCCTGGCTTAGTAATTTACCAGCTGCTAAATTTTAGGCAAGCTGTTAAACTTATCTGAGATTGTGGATAAAAAAGTAATTGAGCAATTAACAGACATTGAAAGAATTCAATATAATATATGTAAGTATAGTTTTGTAAAGCAAAAAATACTCAATAAAACATATTATTTTATAATTATCATGACAGAACTAGCCATTAGTGTGTATTTATTTTGTATTTTTAAGCAAGTAGTAGAAAACACCTTATCTACTCTAAGAGGTAAGACAGATAATGAATTGAAACAAAAATTATGATAGGACAGAAATAATAGCAGGCTATGCTTCTGATGGCTGAGAATACAAGAAGGGGGAAAGAGCCAAGAAGAAGGAAATGAGTAATCTCAAAGAAAAATTTGGGCTACTTTATATATTTATAGAGTGGAACCTTGAAATTGTATTTCATATGATCTTTAAAAGAGATTATCAAGTTCTAGAATAATCCTCAAAATACACACACACACATAAACACACATCCATGCACATAAACAAATATTCTCACACACATACTTAATGCAAGCATTACACCTATTGAAATCTCTATAAGCAAAGGCATTTAACTGGGTTGTTTGAAGTAGAGAAAAGTATAGTCTAATTAAATTAATATTCTAAATTAATCTATGGAAACCTCAAGAATACAAATTTGTATAGCTGAATTATTTCAAACATATACTATTCTATTGTTTATTAGCAGAAGTAGTTTGAATGGTAGAAAAGAGCTTGGTAGTAAAGATTCCAATATTTCAAATGTACTTCTATATATTGTGAGCCTTTGGGCTCAATCACAGGCCTAATGATTACCCAAGGTAACTTATACTATGGTTTCTGAAGGCAAGTGTCATTCTAGAATGATTAAGAATAAGTTTGCTTCCAAGTTCATAATAAGTGGCAACAATTCTCTTATGTCTTCTACTCTTGTACTTTTTTTAATACATTCGTACAAGGAAAATAATAGCTCTATTTTACTGAGATTTAATGAGTAGATTTTCAAAAACACTATGGTAAATAAGTAGATTTAGATATTCAGTGAGCTCCATGGTTATTGTAGATAATTTATTAAAATGCATGTACATTCAATCATCTCTGGTCTTCTAAGAATTTGACACAGTGTACTACAGAACAGCAAAAAAAGTCAGTTTTACCCTACTCTGGGGAATCAGACTTAATTATCTTTCTACTTCCCTTTGGGTCTCAGACATGAGAAATAAATTGCCCAGGGTTCTCCTGTCCTTTAACCCTTACTTGCAGAAATGAGTTGAGAATATTTAATCAATCAGGTTTTCTCACAGAGTTATTATATAACTTCCATATAATAAAAACAGAGTTCAATAATTATATTTCAAAATGCGGAACATAAAAATCTTCTAATAAAGTATTATTTCACTGACTACTGTAGTAGTTTTTCAGGATATTAATAGATGTTATGTTAACAAAAAGATTTTATGAATGAGCAAGTTTAAAATAATGAGATAAAACAAAAATTGAACTGCCTTTTCTTTTTTATTTATTTTTTTTCTTCAGAAGAGCTCAGAATTTTTTTTTTTTCTTTTGAGACAGAGTCTTACTCTGTCTCCAGGCTGGCATGCAGTGGTGCAATCTCAGCTCACCACAACCTCCACTTCCCAGGTTCAAGTCATTCTCCTGCCTCAGCCTCCCAAGTAGCTGGGACTACAGGCGTGTGCCACCACAACCAGCTAATTTTTGTGTTTTTGTTTTTTTTAGTAGAGATGGAGTTTCACCATGCTGGTCAGGATGGTCTCAATCTCCTGACCTCGTGATCTGCCCACCTCGGCCTCCCAACGTGCTGGGATTACAGGCGTGAGCCAACATGCCCAGCCCAGCCAGAATTTTTAATGAATGCAGATACTGTAGGAATTTCTGAGAGGCAAATGTAAAATGTGCTGTCTCCCAAACTTAATGGACTAAAAACTTAATTTTTCTGAAAAATATTTTGAAAAGTGTTGCTTCTGTCCAGCTCACTCTTTTCACAAAAGGAATCTGAAATTCAGAGAAGTAGTTCATTCAAAGTCACAGGTAATTGTACAACTAGTACTGGGATCCAAGTTTTCTATGTCTAATGGCAGAAATATAGCCATTTCTCTTTATATCCTCGAGCACAGGGAAATGACAATACTCTGAGTCTGTTTTAAGAAAAGTTCTGACTTATCTTAAATATTAAATGTTTTATAATACTGTAACAAAAAAAATCACTTTTATAGTTTCACTAAGTGGTCCATTGACTCAACTTCAGAAGAATAAGAAAGTAGCTACAATTCTTTAATTTTTGGTGATCCTCTTTTCTCTTTGCCAAAGGAAATTTTTTTGTTTCTATGTTTTTTTTTTTTTTTTCTCCTTGTTTTCTACTATACTGCATGCTGCTCAAGAATAGAGCATTTTCTAATGTGTACATAACCTCACATCAGTAAGGGCATTCTTCTGGAGAGTGTAGACTGAATATTAACCCTGACTACTTACATTTTTCACAGGTTCTATCTAAATGACAAATTCAGTTCATTCTCAGATTTATAATTTGTAACAAACTGAATGTTTGTGTCCCTTCCAAATCCATGTGTCCAATCTCAATGTGATGGTATTTGGAAGTGAGATATTTGAGAGGTAATTACATCACCAAGTTGCGACCATCATGAATGGGAATAGTGCTCACGTAGAAGCTATACATCTACCTGGATCTCTTTCTGCCATGTGAGGACATAAGGAGATGTCAGTCATCTGCAACCTCAAGAGGGTCCTCACGAGGACCAAACTATGCCAGCATCCTGATGTCAAACTTCCAGCCTCCAGAACTATGAGAAATAAATATCTGTCATTTATAAGATACCCATTCTGTGGTACTTTGTTATAGGACCCCAACCTAAGAGGTAATTACTTCATGAGCCAATATTATGCTAAATATTTTATTTATATTTTTGTTTAATCCTTACAATTACTTTATAATGAGGGTGATATTATCAGATATATTTTATAAATAAGAAAGATAGACTTTAAAATGTTAAGGTATTTTCCCAAGCCTGCACTACTAGCTAGTTGTTGAGCTGCAATTTCAACACCGGCAATTGGACTCCAGAGTCATATTCTTAACCACTCACCATATGGTTGGCTTAGCTTTTAAGTGCTCCCAGCAGTTCAATACCAAGTTACCAAGACTTAAAGTGATTAATTTGATGTGGTGACTAAGAAAACAGAAATAATTAATGCAATATTGATGCTCAATCTGTCACTCAACAGCACATCAGTCTCACCCTTCAAAAAACATCATTTTTATCTTCCATTAATCTCAACATTTATATGAAGATAATTATAATGATTATATCTCATATCAATAACTCCTATATGCATTATGCATGATCCAATGAAGCTGAATATCCAATTGAATAATCAGTAAGCCCCTGAGTCATGACAAATATTTCATTTGTATTTAATGGCCAACGAAGAAAAACAACATTTGAACACATGATGCCAACAATTAGTTTTGTGGATCAAGATTATTATTGAGCATAAAAGAATGAATTCCATGTTACATTTGGGTATTTGAGAAATGATAACTGCTATTCTAATCAAAATGTCAGGGCTCCAATGTCTCCCTTAATATCATTTTACACTTCTATTGTGTACTTAAAACTATTGTTATGGGGGGAAAATGAATGATTTCAAATTGAGCCTTTAAAGTCTCTTATTAGCAAGCTTATTCTACAAGATTACTCTCAGTATTTCACAAAACTTAAAGTAATTTTTGAAAGGTCATATATTTAGAATGCAGTTTTAACTTATGATAACAAAACACTTGCACACAGATTATTTTTTGTTTGCCCTTTCAGATTTATTTTCAGCCTTTTTTCTATGCCCTGTTTTGTGTCTCAGGAGGCTGACCTCCAAGGGCTATTACTAGGCTCCCTTATTCTCTGGCTTTCGGTGTTCAACCACTGGGAAGTTCTGGCAGGGAACCAGAAGGCGAGAACATAAATGGGTTAAGGAATTTATTGCTGCTTGAAAGTGGCTCCTTGCTCTTATTAACAGCCATAACTTGCTGTCAGAGCTATATTCCCTGCCCATTCAGGTAACTGCTCCCTCCCCTTGCCAGTGTGTGTCTAAAAGTAGCAACAGCTTTTCACTTTTACTAGCCCTGGGTGCTTCCCTCTTTCTTGTTGATTTCCTTTTGCCTATCCACATCTATATGAGCAACACTTCAACTAAACTCTTCAGATATTCCTTTGAGTAGGTCATCTGTGTACCAGCTAAGACCCTGACTAATTTATCTTGTTAAAAAAACAAAAGCAATAAACAATCAAACAAACCACCATCTCCTCTCCACTGTGGAAACGGCTTCTCACTAGAGCATCGCAAGGATAGTGTATTCACTGTGGAGTCTAGGAGTGTTTGCGATTCTTTCTTTTGTTTAACAACTGCACCCCTGACCACTTGAGAGCCACTAAACTATTTCACAATCCATTTCATCTAACTTCGAATTATAAATACCTGAATTGTAAGAAGTTTCTTCCCAAAGACAAAGTTTTGATTAATTAACCGAGATATGAAATGACAATTAAAAGGGAAAACACTTTCAGTCACCAAAAACTGTCTTATTTTGTTCTTTTGAATTAGTTCAAAAGTCACCTCTTTTTGACAGTCGAAGTTATTTACTAAGAATAGTCTGAGACTATCACTTTAATGAATCATGAAAGTCCTTATATCTTAATTTCATCAGGTATAGCTGTAAGAGAGAGTGAGGATATTCCCAATTTTAATACTGTTTGGGGGAAGGAAAAAAAGAACATGGAAGAAAAATGTGAAAACAGTAAAGGCAAAGAAAAACAGCATCCTCCTTTGTAGCACAATGTTGAAGACTTTCGCTCAATGTAAAATATTAGTTCTAGGAAATTGCTTTAATTTTACTGAAGGAACATGTAAAAACTTTGGAACATTCAGTAAAAGAAACACACAAAAATAAAATTGACATGAATAAGATGTTCAAAAATGAGTACAGATGTTTATTGTTGAATATAAAGAAACAATGGCAGCTTTTAAGTACTTTACAGGCCGTATGACAAATATGTATATATTAATAAAAATCTTAATGTGGAATTTTTTAAATCACTGTATTTTATAATTTTAATTGTTTAAAGATTTATTATTTAAATGAGACCTTTGCATTCTTTTTAATGTTATTAGAACCTGTTAAGATGATTAGTAAAAAGAAATTATAATAAACATTTATTGAACATTTATTAGGTGCCAGACACTGTGCTGTATGTTTTATACACACTAGCTTATCCTCCAAATGGCTAATAATAGCTAACATTTATTAAGCACCTACAAAGTACTAGATACAATTCCAAATGCTTTACATACATTATCATTCAATCCTCACAAAAAACCTGTAACTGAGAGGTGAAGCCAGCTGGACTTCCTGGGTTGAGTGGGAACTTGGAGAATTTTTCTGTCTAACTAGAGGATTGCAAATGCACCAATCAGTGCTCTGTGTCTAGCTAAAGATTGTGAAAGCACCAATCAGGACTCTAAAAATGTACCAATCAGCACTCTGTGTCTAGCTAAAAGGTTGTAAATGCACCAATTGTCACTCTGTAAAAACGCACCATTCAGCACTCTGTGTCTAGCTAAAGGTTTGTAAATGCATCAATCAGCACTCTGTAAAATGGACCAATCAACAGTCTGTAAAATGGACCAATTAGCACTCTGTAAAATGAACCAATCAGCAGGATGTGGGCGGGGACAAATAAGGGAATAAAAGCTGGCCATCCTAGCCAGCAGCAGCAACCCGCTGAGGTCCCCTTCCATGCTATGGAAGCTTTGTTCTTTCGCTCTTCACAATAAATCTTGCTGCTGCTCACTCTTTGGGTTTGCACTACCTTTATGAGCTGTAACACTGTGAGGGTCTGCAGCTTCATTCCTGAAGTCAGCGAGACCACAAACCCACTGGAAGAAAGAAACTCTGGACACATCTGAACATCTAAAGGAACAAACTCTGGACACACCATCATTAAGAACTGCAACACTCACCACGAGGGTCTGCAGCTTCATTCTTGAAGTCAGAGAGAACAAGAACCCACCAGAAGGAACCAATTCTGGACACATTTTGGCAACTCAGATGGGACTTTTGTCTACCACCAAGCAGTGAGTACCACTGGACCCCTTTAACTTGCTAGTCTGTCCTATTTTTCTTTAGAATTCGGGGACTAAATACCGGGCACCTGTCAGCCAGTTAAAAGTGACTAACATGGCCACTGGACTAAAAACACAGGTGTCAGGTTTTCTGGAAAAGGGATCTCTAACAACCTCCAACTCTTTGGGGTTGGGAGCACTGGTTTGACTGGAACCAGCTTCCACTTTTCCTGTACTTCTGGGCTGAGCCAAGGGTTGACAGAGAGGAAAGACATTCAGCTCTGGAGTCCCAACAAAAAGTTGTTTGACCCTGTGGACATAAGTGGAACTCTCAAAGTCGTGTCATCCAAGTGAGACTCACCCATCCATCCTATCTATCCTGACACTTGCCTCCTGGGTCCTAATGCCTGTCAGACAAACTTCCTCTTGCCTCTCTTCTCTGAGGCTAGTCCCACTTCTAAAAACTACTCCCTGTCTCTGGTGTTTTTCTAGTTTGTCCTATAAGAATAATTTCTAGTATAAACTCCAGTACTCTATTCCCTTCTTTAGGTACCTGGGCTCACCAATCAGAAAGACATAATTTTTGCCCAAAGCCCCGCCATAGGGGGGACTATCTGGAATTTTAGGATCCCTCCTCAGACAAGCAGGGCTAACAAAAGCTATTCCTGAAGCTAGGATATGGGGAGCCTCAGAAATTGTATTCTTCCTATTCATATAAGTGAGGACAAAAGGCATCACTCTTCCAACTCTGGAGATCCCTTCCCTCCCTCAGGGTATAGCCCTCCACTTCATTTTTGGAGCATAACATCTTTATAGGATGGAGTAGAGTCCCAATACTAACAGGAGAATGCTTAGGACTCTAACAGGTTTTCGAGAATGCATCAGTAAGGGCCACTAAATCCGATTTTTCTCAGCCCTCTTTGTGGTCTAGGAGGACAGGCAAGGGTGCAGGTTTTTTAGAATACATTGGTAAGGGCCACTAAATCCAACATTTCTCGGTCCTCACTGTGGTCTAGGAGGAAAACTAGTGTTTCTGCTGCTGTGTTCCGTGAGCACAACTATTCTGATCAGCAGGGTCCAGGGACCACTGCAGGTTCTTGGGCAAGAGGTGTTTCTGCTGCTGTGTTAGTGAGTGCAACTATTCTGATCAGCACGTTCCAGGGACCGTTGCAGGTTCTTGGGTAGGGGGAGAAATAAACCAAAACCACACATGGTTTTGTCTTTCAGATGGGAAACACTCAGGCATCAATAGGCTCACCCTTGAAATGCATCCTAAGCCATTGGGACCAATTTGACCCACAAACCCTGAAAAAAAGGCAGCTCACTTTCTTCTGCACTATGGCTTGGCCCCAATATTATCTCTCTGATGGGGAAAAATGGCCACCTGAGGGAGGTACAAATTACAACACTATGCTACAACTTGACCTTTTCTGTAAGAGGGAAGGCACATGGAGTGAAATCCCTTATGTCCAAGCTTTCTTTTCATTGAAGGAGAATCCACAACTATGCAAAGCTTGCAATTTACATCCCACAAGAGGACCTCTCAGCTTACCCCCATTTCCCACTCTCCCGATGGCTCCCCTTCGTATTAGTGATAAGCCTCCTCTAATCTCCCCACCCAGAAGGAAACAAGCAAAGAAATCTCCAAAGGACCACAAAAACCCCCAGGCTATTGTTTATGTCCCCTTCAAGCTGTAGGGAGAGGGGAATTTGGCCCACCCTGAGTACATGTCCCCTTCTCTCTCTCTGATTTAAAGCAGATCAAGACAGTCCCAGCAAAGTTTTCAGATGATCCTGATAAGTATATAGATGTCCTACAGGGTCTAGGGAAAACCTTCTGTCTCACTTGGAGAGATGTCATGCTATTGTTAGATCAAACCCTGGCCTTTAATGAAACTATGTGGCTTTAGCTGCAGCCCAAGAGTTTGGAGATACCTGGTATCTTAGACAAGTACATGATAAAATGACAGCCAAAGAAAGGGACAAATTCCCTACTGGTCAGCAAGCCATCCCCAGTATGGACCCTACTGGGATCTAGACTCAGGTCATGGGGACTGGAGTCATAAACATCTGTTGACCTGTGTTCTAGAAGGACTAAGGAGAATTAGGAAAAAGCCCATGAATTATTCAATGATGTCCACCATAACTCAAGGAAAGGAAGAAAATCCTTCTGCCTTCCTCAAGCAGCTACAGGAGGCCTTAAGGAAATATACTCCCTTGTTACCTGACTCACTGGAGGGTCAATTGATTCTAAAAGATAAGTTTATTACCCAATCAGCCACAGATATCAGGCAAAAGCTCCAAAAGCAAGCCCTGGGCCCTGAACAAAATCTGGAGGCATTTTTAAACCTGGCAACCTTGGTGTTCTATAATAGGGACCAAGAGGAAGAGGTCAAAAAGGAAAAGCAATATCAGAGAAAGGCCACAGCCTTAGTCATGGCCCTCAGACAAACAAACCTTGGTGGTTCAGACAGGACAGAAAATGGAGCAGGCCAATCACCCAGTAGGGCGTGCTATCAGTGTGTTTTACAAGGACACTTTAAAAAAGATTGTCCAATGAGAAACAAGCTGCCCCCTCAACAAATGTTCTCTGGACCAGAAGCCCCCAACCAGATGATCCAACAACAGGACTGGGGGTGCCCAAGAAAAGTGCCAGCTCATGTCATCATTGTCACTGAGCCCTGGGTATGTTTAACCATTGAAGGCCAGGAAATTGACTTCCTCCTGGACACTAGCATGGCCTTCTCAGTGTTCATCTCCTGTTCTGGATGACTGTCCTCAAGGTCTGTTACCATCTGAGGAATCCTGGGACAGCCTGTAACCAGGTATTTCTCCCAATATCTCAGTTGTAATTGGGAGACTTTGCTCTTTTCACATGCCGTTCTTGTTATGCCTGAAAGTCCCACACCCTTATTAGCGAGGGATATATTAGCCAAAGCTGGACCTATTATCTACATGAAATGGGGAACAAGTTACCCATTTGTTGTCCCCTACTTGAGGAGGGAATCAACCCTGAAGTTAGGGCATTGGAAGGACAATTTGGAAGGGCAAAAAATGCCCGCCAAGTCCAAATCAGGCTAAAACACCCCATCACTTTTCCTTATCAAAGGCAATATCCCTTAAGGCCTGAATCTCATAAAGGATTACAGGATATTGTTAAACATTTAAAAGCTCAAGACTTAGTAAGGAAATGCAGCAGTCCCTGCAACACCCCAATTCTAGGAGTACAAAAACAGAACAGTCAGTGGAGACTAGTGCAAGATCTTAGAGTCATCAATGAGACAGTAATTCCTTTATATCCAGTTGCACTCAAACCCTATACCCTGCCCTCTCAAATACCAGAGGAAGCATAATGGTTCAGTCTTCTGGACCTCAAGGATGCCTTCCTGTATTGCCCTGCACTCTGACTCCCAGTTTTTCTTTGCCTTTGAGGATCCCACAGACCACACGTCCCAACTTACGTGGATGATCTTGTCCCAAGGGTTTAGGGATAGCCCTCATCTGTTTTGTCAGGCACTGGCCCAAGATCTATGCCACTTCTCAAGTCCAGGCACTCTGGTCCTTCAATATGTGGATTATTTATTTTTGACTACCAGTTCAGAAGCCTCATGCCAGCAGGCCATTCTATATCTCTTGAACTTTCTAGCTAATCAAGGGTACAAGGCATCTAGGTTGAAGGCCCAGCCTTGTCTACAGCAAGTCAAATATCTAGGCCTAATCTTAGCCAGCGGGATCAGGACCCTCAGCAAGGAACAAATACAGCCTATACTGGTTTATCCTCACCCTAAGACATTAAAACAGTTGCAGGGGTTCCTTGGAATCACCAACTTTTACTGACTATGGATCCCTGGATACAGCGAGATGGTCAGACCACTCCATACTCTAATCAAGGAGACCCAGAGGGCAAATACTCATCTAGTAGAATGGGAACCAGGGACAGAAACAGCCTTCAAAACCTTAAAGCAGGCCCTAGTACAAGTCCCAGGTTTAAGCCTTCCCACGAGACAAAACTTCTCTTTATACGTCACAGAGAGAGGAGGGATAGCTCTTGGAGTACTTACTCAGACTCACGAGACAACCCCACAATCAGTGGCATACCTAAGTAAGGAAACTAATGTAGTAGCAAAAGGCTGGCCTCATTGTTCATGGGTAGTTGTGGTGGTGACTGTCCTAGTGTCAGAGGCTATCAAAATAATACAAGGAAAGGATCTTACTGTTGGGACTACTCATGATGTAAATGGCATACTAGGTGCCAAAGGAAGTTAATGGCTATCAGACAACCATCTTCTTAGATACCAGGCACTACTCCTTGAGGGACCAGTGCTTCAAATACATATGTGCATGGCCCTCAATCCTGCCACTTTTCTCCCAGAAGGTGGGGAACCAATCGAGCATGACTGCCAACAAATTATAGTCCAGACTTATGCTGCCCGAGATGATCTCTTAGAAGTCACCTTAGCTAATCCTGACCTTAACCTATGTACTGATGGAAGTTCATTTGTGGAGAATGGGATATGAAGGCAGGTTATACCATAGTTAGTGATGTAACTGTACTCGAAAGTAAGCCTCTTTCCCCAGGGACCAGCGCTCAGTTAGTAGAACTAGTGACACTTACCCAAGCCTTAGAACAGGGAAAGGGAAAAAGAATAACTTTTTATACAGATAGCAAGAATGTTTATCTAATCCTACATGCCCATGCTGCAATATGGAAAGAAAGGGAGTTCCTAACCTCTGGGGGAATCCCTATTAAATACTACAAGGAAATTATGGAGTTATTGCACGCAGTGCAAAAACCCAAGGAGGTGTCAGTCTTGCACTGCCAAAGCCATCAGAAAGGTGAAGGAGAACATGCAGAAGGAAACCGTTGGGCAGACCCCGAGGCCAAAATTGCTGCCAGGCCAAAACAATCTCCCATTAGAAATACCTATGGAAGGATCCTGGTATGGAACAACCCCTCCAAGAGATTAAGCCCCAGTATTTCCCGACTGAAACAGAATGGGGACTTTCACGGGGCATAGTTTTCTCCCCTCAGGGTGGTTAATCACAGAAGAAGGAAAGGTACTTATACCTGAAGTCAGTCAGTGGAAAATACTTAAAACCCTCCACCAAACTTTTCATATGGGTATTGAAAACACTCATCAAATCGCCAAATCCCTATTTACAGGGCCAAATCTCCCCTGGACCATCTGACAGGTAGTCAAAGCCTGTGAGGTGTGCCAAAGGAATAATCTCTTGGTCCATCATAAGGCCCCTTTGGGGGAACAAAGAATAGGTCACTATCCCGGAGAGGAATGGAAGTTAGACTTCACCCATATGTGTAAGTCAAAGGGATTTCAATACTTGTTGGTCTGTGTTGATACCTTTACAAATTGGAGAGAAACTTTGCCTGCAAGACAGAGAAGGTTCAGGAAGTGATTAAAGTCCTAATTCATGAAACAATTTCTAGATTTGGGCTTCCCAAAGCTTACAGAGCGACAATGGTCCAGCTTTTAAAATCACTATAACTCAGGGAATTTCCAGGGCGCTAGGGATACAATATCACCTTCACTGCACCTGGAGGCCACAATCCTCAGAGAAGGTTGAGAAGACAAATGAAACACTCAAGAGACACTTAAGGAAACTAACACAAGAAACTCATCTCCCATGGCCCACTCTTTTGCCCATGGCCTTGTTGAGAATCTGAAATTCTTCTCACGAAATGGGGCTCAGTCCATATGAAATGCTGTATGGACAACCTTTTCTCACAAATGATCTCCTACTTGATCATGAAATGGCCAACTTTGTCAAATATATAACTTCATTGGCAAAATATCAATGAAACCTTAAAAATCTACCTGAAGGATGTCACAGAGAAAAGGGAACAGAGTTGTTTCAACCAGGAGATCTAGTGTTGGCCAAATCTCTATCCTCTACCTCCCCATCTATGGACTCTTTGTGGGAAGGACCATACTTAGTAATCCTCCCTACCCCCACTGCAGTTAAGATGGCAGAAGTGGAATCTTGGATTTGCCACACCTGAGTTAAATTTTGGACACACCCTGAGGAAACTGCAGGACGATCAACTCAAGAGTCCCAACATCAGCCAGACCAGCCTTGATACACCTGCGAACCATTGGAGGACTTGCATCTTCTATTTCAGAAGGAAATATCCCAAACTGAAAAGGCTCCTACCACTGATCTTGAAGAAAAACACCTTCCTCCTTAAAAAAGATAAGTGAAAACCTACATAATCTTTATCTTTAACACCTCTCCTTGCCCCTTTAATGGAATCCTTTTACTATTTCATCATATTATTAAGCAGCATACTAACCATACTCTTTGCAATAGGACTATATACTGTAGCTCCTGCCAGGATGAAAATCCTAATCACATCAACCTGCTTTCTATCTTCCTTCCTTCCGACAGTAATTTACTCTTACCTTTAACTCAGACTGGATAAAATGATCTCGTCTTCCAGAGCACACTCTTTACTTTCATATTTACTCTTTGCCTATCTATCCCTCCTGCTTCCTTGGGTACCTCATACAATCACTCCTCCCCTTCCACTAGCTCCTAATTACCTCTACGAGACTCTCAACTTAACCCACTTTCTGTTAAAACAGTCTAATCCTTTCCTGGCAAATGACTGTTGGCTTTGTATCTCTCTATCAACCTCTGCTTACGTTGCCACTCCCATTCCCGCAAAAAATTGGGTCTTTACCAGTTTAACCTACCACCCTTGTTATTAAGGAAAAGAACCTTTCTGACTTCTAAATATGCAATCATTAGCCAACTTCCCCATCTCTGATAGGACCAAGAACACCCTAATAGGACGTGCAATCCAACTTTTACGTTCTTACATTTCCAACCTCACCTATTACACAAGCAATGAAAAGCCCATACACGGCCCCATAACTATGAATACCATCTTAACTTTCCAAGCCCCTTTATACATCCAATGCAACCTATTATCAGGCCTGACCCTGGGGCACCTACTACCCCATCAGTGTAATTATACCCTACAACTTCAAGCCCCAACTGATCATAGTAACTTCCAAGTTACCCAAACAGCTCCATTCAGCCAGCCTGTCTGCTTCTCAGGTCCTCCAAAAATCATCACCTCCTCCCTGCTTAACAGTCCGGGTTTTGTAAAGGCAAACGTACTCCCTGCATAACCATTCACCCCTGGACCCTCTGTAGCAGTGCCCCCACCACTAGTGAATGCCTTCTCATCCCCTCTTTCAATCACTCTCTCGAATGGTTTCTAGTAGATACAAAACGGTTTTTTCTCCATTGGGAAAATAGAACACAGGGAGCCACTCAGTTTGTTCCCAACAGCTCTTTCCAGCCACTCACTGGAGCTACCTTGGCAAGTACTCTAGGAGTATGGGAAAATGAAAACAACAAACTCACACACCTTTTTAACATAACCAGTTCTGTCTACCGAGCCAAGGTATATTCTTATGTGGAACATCAACCTACGTCTGCCTCCCCACTAACTGGACAGGCACCTGCACCTTAGTCTTTCTAAGTCCCAACATTAATATTGCCCCAGGAAATCAGACCCTATCAGTACCTCTCAAAGCTCAAGTCCGTCATCACAGAGCCATGCAACTAATACCCCTACTTATAGGGTTAGGAACGGCTGATACAGGAACCAGAATAGCCAGTTTATCTACTTCATTATACTACTACCCCACACGCTTAAAAGGATTTCTCAGACAGTTTGCAAGAAATAATGAAATCTATCCTTACTCTATAATCCCAAATAGAGTCTTTGGCAGCAGTGACTCTCCAAAACCATTGAGGCCTAGACCTCCTCACTGCTGAGAAAGGAGGACTCTGCACCTTCTTAGGGGAAGAGTGTTGTTTTTACACTAACCAGTCAGGGATAGTATGAGATGCCACCCTGAGTTTTCAGGAAAAGGCTTCTGAAATCAGACAATGCCTTTCAAACTCTTATACCAACCTCTGGACTTGGGTGACATGGCTTCTCCCCTTTCTAGGTCCTATGACAGCTATCTTGCTATTACTCACCTACAGGACCTGTATTTTTAACCTTCTTGTCAAATTTGTTTCCTCTAGGATAGAGGCCATCAAGCTACAGATGGTCTTACAAATGGAACCCCAAATGAGCTCAACTAACAACTTCTACTGAGGACCCCTCGACAGACCCGCTGGCCCTTTCACTGGCCTAAAGAGTTCCCCACTGGAGAACACTACAACTGCAGGGCCCCTTCTTTGTGCCTATCCAGCAGGAAGTAGCTAGAATACTCATCGCCCAATTCCCAACAGCAGTTGGGGTGTCCTGTTTAGATGGGGGATTTGAGAAGTGAAGCCAGCTGGGCTTCCTGGGTTGAGTGGGCACTTGGAGAACTTTTCTGTCTAGCCAGAGGATTGTAAATGCACCAATCAACACTCTGTGTCTAGCTAAAGGATTGTAAATGCACCAATCAGCACTCTATAAAAATGCACCAATCAGCGCTGTTTCTAGCTAAAGGTCTGTAAATGCACCAATCAGCAATCTGTAAAATGGACCAAACAACACTCTGTAAAATGGACCAATCAGTGCTCTGTAAAATGGACCAATCAGCAGGACATGGATGGGTACAAATAAGGGAATAAAAACTGGCCATCCCAGCAAGCAGTGGCAACCTGCTTGGGTCCCCTTCCACACTGTGGAAGCTTTGTTCTTTCGCTCTTCAAAATAAATCTTTCTGCTGCTCACTCTTTGGGTCTGCACTACCTTTATGAGCTGTAACACTTGCTGTGAGGGTCTGTGGCTTCATTCCGGAAGTCAGCAAGACCAAGAACCCACTGGGAGGAACAAACAACTCCAGGCATGCCACCTTTAAGAGCTGTAACACTCACCTCATGGGTCTGCGGCTTCACTCCTGAAGTCAGTGAGACCACGGACCCACCAGAAGGAGGAAACTCTGGACACATCTGAACATCTGAAGGAACAAACTCTAGACACATCATCTTCAAGAACTGTAACACTCACCATGAGGGTCCGTGGCTTCATTCTTGAAGTCAGCAAGACCAAGAACCCACTGGAAGGAGCCAATTCCGGACACATAACCATTATTATTATCTTTATTTTACCAATTAAAAACACTGAGGCAGAGAAAGGTTAAGCAACTTGCCCAAGGTTACATATCTCTTAAGTAGTAGAACTGGAATATGGGCCCAAGGACTAGCTTGAGAACTCTTCCTTTTTAACTCTGTTTTTGTCATTCCCATTTTCAGTGCTACGAATTAAGGTTTAAAAGAATTTAAGTACAGTTGGCCCTATGCATCCATGGGTTCCATATCTGTAGATTCAACCAACAGTGGAATGAAAAGGTTTAGGAAAAAAAAAAAATTTCTACAAAATCCCAAAAAGCAAAACTTGAGTTTGCCATGCACTCAGAGCTACATACAATCCACACAAATGAAGTAATGTGTTGACCTTGTATTAGGTATTATAAGTAATCTAGAGATCATTTAAAGTATATGGGAGGATGTACATAGGCTATATGCCATTTTATATCAGGGACTTGAGCTTCCTTGGATTTTGGTATTGGGGGGGTTCTGGAACCAATCTCCTACGGATACTGAGGGAAGACTGTAATTTGTCTAAGTCACACAGCTTATAAGTAATTGTATTTGTTTCTAGGGCTACCATAAGCAAGTACCACAAACTAAGTGGCTTAAACAACAGAAATTTATTTTTTCCCAATTCTGAGGGCTGGAAGTCCAAACTCAGTGTTGGCAGGGTAGGTGTCTCCTGAGGGCTGTGAAGAAAAGATCTGCTCCAGGCCTCTTTCCAGGCCTGTAGATGGTCTTCTTCATGTTCATATGGTATTCTGCTTGAATGCAAGTCTGTCTCCAAATTTCCCCTTTTTATAAAGACACCAGTCATACTGCATGAGGACCCAGTCTAATAACCTCATCTTAAACTAATTATCTCTGTAAACACTCTGCCTCCAAATATGGTCCATTATGGGATCTCAGGGATTAGGAATTTAACATATAAATGAATTTAGGGGGACCCAATTCAACCCATAACAGTAATGGATCTAGGACTCAAATCTAAGGGTTCTGACAATATAATCAGATTGATAAAAACCCCATTCTTTCAGGAACTCAAACGTAAAGATCACCTACATAAAACCACAGCATCCACAGATGTGCGGTGACCAGTGGCAGAGATGAGCTCAGATCATTGTCATCCAGACTCCCCTAAATGGGGACTGTGTTCTTTCTGGGACACTATTACATACACATTCAGGATACTAGTTCTCCAAGTGAAGGAAAATGATGGATGGATGAAATGACCATTTCTCTTCTGTTAGTCACAGACCTTTCTTTTGACAGTAAATTCTGAGAACTTATCTAAGCTGCACATCACTTAAATCATATCTCTTAAGTCACTTTATCAATAGTCACAATTCTGAACCTAAGGCAGGTCCCCCAAGAGATGCTGCCACCTGTATAGAAACACTTATATTATACTCCAGCCAAAGCCCTGTAAAGACTAAGTGGCTTTAAATTAACCCAGATTCTTTTTCTTAGCATTTCATGATTTCCCTTTCTGCTAATAGACTTATAATCCTAAATTTATATTTTCTCAAATAAAAGAGTTTTGCATTTTTCAGCAGCTAGGAGATGTGATTCTGGTGGCATAAAAAGCAGATGCTTCTTTTATGAAAGGATAGAAAGCTCAGGCTCCAATGTCTCCCTTAATATCATTTTACACTTCTATTATGTACTTATAACTATTGTTATGGGGGAAAAATGAATGATTTCAAATGCTAAGCCAGTATTTTTAAGTCTCTTATTAGCAAGCTTGTTCTACAAGATTAGTCTTGGTATTTCACAAAACTTAAAGTAATTATTTAAATTAGGGTCTTAAGCAGGAGATATACTTTACACATATATTTTCAACACTGCTATACCTGTTCACAAACAAATATAAAAATAAGACCATGTGTTTTTAATTATGGTATAAAAATAATAGTAATACTAGATACTTTGAGACTACAAAGCCAACTTTCTCATATAAGCAAGCTTTTGCTATTATTTTCTGAGATTTTTGCCATACTTCTTAACTTTTTAGAGACCTTGTATACATCTTATCCAGTATACATTTTATCTATTCCGTAAGCAACTGTGCAATATATTTTTCATTTTCCCTATTTTACAGATGAAGAGAATAACACCCAAAAGACTAAGTAACATTCTGGGAATAATATTCAGTGTGGAAATCAACACTTGAAGCCTGATTCCTATTTCTGGGTTCTTAACCACAGGATGGGGTGCCAGAGAGACAGCTAGTCAAGAAAGGCTAGACTTTGAATTTAGAAGTGAAGGAAGAGTTTTACATAGACTTGAGTAGACAAAAGGACTAGGACTGATCTCAAGGACTTGTGGCTAAAGTAGGAGAGGTCAATTCTGGCAAGTGCTCAGAGTTAAGCATCAACATAAAGTCAGGAAGATCACTATGAACAGACTTGCTGAGCTCCAAGACTCAGATGGAAGCTGGTTTTTTTGGTTTGTTTTTTGTGGTTTTTTTTTTTGCCTGATTAAAGTTGTCTGCTGGTAGTCCTTGATCTGCGGGTACTGATTGTGGTTTAATGAGGATAATGAGGCTTGAAGTGGTTCTTTCCTTTCAGCAAAGAAAGAGATATGAGTATTAATCCATGGTATTTCTGGACTAAAACAGGGAGGAGCTAGAGAATTGATTGCAAATTGCTCCAGCACAAATCTCCCTTTGAAGGCTCCTTCTTTCCAAGAATGAACTGCTGGATTAAATTGTTTATTGGTCTTTCCAAACCCAGGAGTCTACATTAAGATTCCAGTCACTGAATGTCTTAAACATTCTGGCCAATTCAACCCCTTTCCTATTTCTTCATTTGTTTGTTTATATATTTGCCAGAAAAATTTTTGTAAGTACTCCTTTCAAAATTCAGCAGGCGATTCAATTATTGCTAAATAAGACGCGTGGTGCTTCATAGGCAAAATGATATTTAGGTGATTGTGATATGTCTTATAAATTCATATTTACAATTTATAAATATATTATTTACAAGCAATTTATAAATATATTTATGGTATTTATACATTAATGTGTATAAAAAGAAGTGCATTTTCAAATCAAGGTGTACTTCTTATATCGTGATTAGCCTCACATTAGTTAAATACATAACACTTTCTTCCTAGTTCAAAAGATTTATGACGGTTCATTATCCTAAGAGCACAATGGTCAGTAAGAATGCTGTTTCTGTGACACCCACCCCAGCATGGTGTCTACACCTATTTTTTCCCTTCTTACAGAGTGCTATTTTCAGCATTCCTGTCAAGATCTATTGCCCTTTTTAATGATAATGAGGTGAAGAGGGAAAAGAAAACCATTAAGGATCACTCATCTGTTCTTCAGATTTTCAAGTTGGTCATTCAACTGAAAGGTGATTCTGCAACAGATAGAGGCATGTTGTTGATGCAGGGTTCAGTTCCAGAGGCAATTGAAACCTTACTGTCTAATACATATTGGCCTTGCACACAAGACAGCTTCAGACAGCTTCCATTATCCTTCAGTAATTTAAGGAGCAATCCTAATTCAACGGGTCTAAAGGAAGCATTTCCCCCCCAATAACAAAATAGATAAGCTACAGTTTCTCATTTGAAGAGGAATCAGGGGGTTAAGTTGTTTGGTTTTGTTCAAAGGGAGAAGTAAAGTAAACACAACTCAAAGGAAAATACAAAGGGGTTATTTATCATTTGGAGTTAACAGAGTCACATAGATTTTTCTAGTCAAAGCTGCTTTAGTAGCACATAGCAGAGGTCCATGCAAGCCAGCTCAAATATGTCAGATCTAACTGACGTGGCACAAAAAGGTAGAATTACACATCACTGAATAAGATGGGAAATAGCTGGAAATGAGTATCGTTGAAGCTGCATCTCCATCCCTCTTTGTCTCTGCCTCTCTGTGCTTCTCTCTTCTCTTTTTACTCACTTTATTTTTTTTCTATCTCGTTTTACATCTGGATTTAGCTCATCAGGATTTCAGTGTTAGCCCTTAACCTACATGATCTTTTATCTCAGTCTTTCAGTCTCCCAATTCCAAATTTCCAAGAAGGAATGTTAATGGATCAATTGGAAACAGATGTTCGTGCCTGATCAAGTAGCCCTTGTAGGGATATTGATCACATAACACAAACCTGACTACCTGGATGGGTCAGTTTTGGAACCAAATTGCACTTCCTCACATGTCTGCTATATTGAGAAGTCACTTGCATCAAATTTAAGTCACTGCCTACTTACAAACCTAGGAAATTACTGCCTTATTTACCATCAACAACAGGGAATATCTCTGCCTTGGATTTCTACTCTGCCACATAGACCAGCAGCTTCTCTTGTACCACTATGGTGGAAAGAGTTACAAACCAAATATAGCAATCTGGGATGTTTCATACCCAGCCAACCTCCAGGTTGTATGGTCTTGATTAAAAATACTTCACCTCTCTCTGAGCCTATGACTTGGAAAGAGGGGGGAAGAGAGAGAGATACATTCCTTCTCAATTAAATGTGTTGTAAACATCATGCTCAGTTATTTTGATAGAATCAGTACTAAACTCGGGTTGATACATGTTAGAGAAATGACTACCATTTCTCTCTTTATGAGATTGGCCTATTTCCTAATTACCTTCTCTCCCATCTCACTACATTTCATCCCACAGTGAACATCACTAATATTAGACTGTCTCTAGTGTCCTAAGCATGTCAAGAACGTTCCTCTGTGTCCTCGCTATTGCTGTTCTCTCAGCCAAGAATGCTCTTGGCACCATTCCCTGCTGTTGAAACACTGCTTATCCTTCAAGACCCAGTGAAAACATCACCCCTTCTCTGCAGCCTTTCCTGATAAAAATAATTAATTGTCCTTTTTTTTTTTTCAAGCACAGGATACTAATGCACCTCTTCAAGCATGGATTTCATTTGGACTTAAACTAACTTTATTCGGTAATTTACTCTCTATTACTTTCTAAGTCATAAATGCCTAAAGCACATGGATTATTTCTTGGGCATCTATGTATCTCCCCAGGAGCACCTCGTAATTATTTAGAATAAAGTAGAGAATGAATGAATGAATGAATGAGTGCATCTTCATTAAATAAAAAAAGCTGAAATCAGAAACCTAGTATTCATGAAAGCATAAAACATTTTATAGGTCAGGCCCAGTAGCTCGCGCCTGTAATCCCAGCACTTTGGGAGGCCAAGGAGAAAGAATTGCTTGAGGAGGAGGAGTTCAAGGCTGCAGCTATGATCGCACCACTGTACTCCAGCCTTGGTGAAACACAGTGATAATCTGTCTCAGAATTTTGTTTTTTTTGTTTTTTTGTTTTTTTGTTTTAACATACACTTTGGAAATTTCTTCATGATGCAATGAGGTAACAGAATGCCAAGATTATTTTTACAAATACTTTGGTTACTCAAACTTATCAGTATTATATCTAATGATGGCTACCAATCCAAGTGAGAAGGTCAACAGGAAATCAGTAAAATAATCTTTTTCTCCACTTTTATAATATGGTATTGTATTCACATAGCTAAATGTTAGAAATTAATTTCCTTTGCTCATTGCTATGCGTCATCATGAACTGTAATGAAAGTGTTAAGTGTTCTATATTCAAAGTCTTCTAAAATGCAAATATTTTATCTATTTTGCTTTTTAAGCCTGCTCTTTAACCATGAGTACTCAACCTTGCTGAATTTCTGACCTTATCCTCATCATCAGTTTAACTAGTTGCTCTAGTTTCATTTTGTAAAAATGTGGCAAGGTCAGCATGCTGGAATGTAACACTGTCAACCCCTGCTGACTTGAACTCCATGACTGCATGTAGTTAGTTCTATAAAGACAAGTTATGTTCTTCTTTTGGGTATTGCTCAATTGCATGAATATATGTCTACAGATCTTGGGCTGCAATGGATAAACTCTTCTGAGGCATGTTTAGAAAATACCAACACTTCAGTACATAGGTTTGTAATCAAACCCTTATTCTGTTGTGCTGTGGCCCTAGGGATGCTGGACTTTAAAAATGAATGAGCAAAAGATGACGAGACACTACAGCTGGGAGACACTACCACAGACATTAGAAACATAAATTCTGTTATGTAAAAGAAACAAATCACTGGGCACCAACATATTCTAAAGAAAAACTCCTTATTATTCACCTGCCTCTGCATTCATTGTACACTCACTAAAACTGCCTTCTAGCTATTAATTTTACAATAATAGGAAGGTTTATCTGAATGAGGGAATTGAATATTCCAGTTAATGGTAAAGAATATTACTTTTAAATTAATGCATCTACCTTAATTTATTCCTCAGTCTTCCATAAGTTAAAATGAATAAGTTGTTCTTAATCCAGGCAACAGAAAGTACCTTGACAAAGATATAATTATAGACATGCAAATTAAGTATCACATGCTGAACCTTAGGAAAAAAATGTATGAAAATGTTGTCAAGCACTGAGACCTCCCAACAATCTCTATTGGTAAAGCAAACTCATCATTACCCTCTTTGTCACAACTGCATAGCTTATTCAATTTTCATAAACTGAACCTACCTATTTAACCAGCATACAGATCAATATATAGCATTTCAGTAACTAATACACCCGCTTCCAGTCAATAACCCCCTGATAAGGGTTTATCTTACTATTACATAGTTTTGCCTGGTTTTGATGCTTATAGCAACAAAATTATATAGTGCCTTATCTTTTGTGTTTGACTTTTTTCAGTCAACATTATATTTGTAAGATTCATCCGTACAGTTGTCTGTAGTTGTTCATTCTTATTACTGTATAGTAGTATTTCATTCTATACTGTATCACAATGTATTAACCAATTGTCCTGTCAATGTACTTTCAGATAGTTTCTGATTTGGAACTAATACAAATAGTGCTATCAGCATGTTTTAAGATATATTTTTAGAAGTAGAGGAGCTATGTATGCATGTGATCAGCTTTAGTAGTATTGCCAAAAACTGGTCTTTTGAGGAGTTGTACTAGCTTCCCTTTTACAAGCAATGTGAATTATAATTACTACCTATCTTCATCAGTGCTTTATTATCTTCTTTTAATCTACAATAAATAGTATGTCCCTGTGTGTTTACCTAGTAAATTGATCTCCTACAAATATTTTTAAATAAAAATGTTATCAACTAAGTACATAATTTGTTGCATCAAATGTTGCATTAAATTGCCATTGCTATATGAGCTGTTATGTATTACAATCAATGATGCAGAGGTTTGGGTAAAAATTTGTATTCTAACTAATCACTGGCAAACAGCATCTTACAACAATAACTTCCTGTCAATTAGAGCCTTAAGGCAAAATGGAAAATTTAGAAACTTCATTCATTTCTTCAAAACAAAAGAAAGAAATAATTTTTACCATACTTTAAAATATGAAACTCACTTATTCAAAAAGAAAGTTCAGGAAATTTGATTAGAAAATTTAAAAGTCCCTAATGAGAATTCCTTTCCAGCTTGACAGTGATTAAAAGAATATCATCATTCAGAACATAGCTGTCCATGAATGAAAAATTCTTGTCTCTGAGAAAGAATGTTGAAGCCAATTATGCAAATACGCAGAAGGAAGAAAGACGAGATTTTAAACCTCTTAATATGACCGAAGAGCACATTTTCAAACCAAACTCAGCTTTTAGGCTTTTATTCTATAAATATATAAATCTTAAAAACAAAGACAAAACAAACAAAAAAATATGTACACACCAATTTTCTGATGTTAATCTAAGACAACTGTGACCCCTACTGTCCACATGTGTTTGCACATTTAAATTCTCAAGGCAAATTTCAGCATTGTTACTGAATATTCTTTGAGATTCTGGTTTAAAAGGCTGCTAGACTAACAGCCAATGCAAGATCTAAAAATATGCCTCTAATTCTGAGGACAGGGACAGTTCATTAAAATTTAAAGGAAGTGTATATATGTCAGCATGTAATAGCTCTACTTTTCCTTCAATCTTTCATTCAGACTAGTCATGGGCATTGCACCTGTCCCTCTCATGCCCTCATTTGTGTACAGCTAACATTTTAATATGAAAAGAGTGTCCTGATACATTCAGTTTAAAGGAATATATTGAGAAAGGTTGTCTCACAGCAACCACAACCCCTATTTTGATTGGTTGTTTAGGTTTCTTGGTTCAAACTCAGGAGTTAATACAAGTTGTTCCATGTACAGAAAGGTGCACTTACAGGT